>NC_041227.1:39532089-39534678 GCF_002837175.3 Physeter macrocephalus
GTTCCCTTTTCTCCACACCCTCTCCAGCATTTATTGTTTCTAGAGTTTTTGATGATGGCCAATCTGACCGGTGTGAGATGATATCTCATTGTCGTTTTGATTTGCATTTCTCTAATGATTAATGATGTTGAGCATTCTTTCATGTGTTTGTTGGCGATCTGTATATCTTCTTTGGAGAAATGTCTATTTAGTTCTTCTGCCCATTTTTGGATTGGGTTGTTTGTTTTTTTGTTATTGAGCTGCATGAGTTGCTTATAAATTTTGGATATTAATCCTTTGTCAGTTCTTTGGTTTGCAAATATTTTCTCCCATTCTGAGGGTTGTCTTTTGGTCTTGTTTATGGTTTCCTTTGCTGTGCAAAAGCTTTTAAGTTTCATTAGGTCCCATTTGTTTATTTTTGTTTTTATTTCCATTTCTCTAGGAGGTGGGTCAAAAAGGATCTTGCTGTGATTTATGTCATAGAGCATTCTGCCTATGTTTTCCTCTAAGAGTTTGATGGTGTCTGGCCTTACCTTTAGGTCTTTAATCCATTTTGAATTTATTTTTCTGTATGGTGTTAGGGAGTGTTCTAATTTCATAATTTTACACGTAACTGTCCAGTTTTTCCAGCACCACTTATTGAAGAGGATGTTTCTCCACTGTATATTCTTGACTCCTTTATCAAAGATAAGGTGACCATATGTGTGTGGGTTTATCTCTGGGCTTTTTATCTTGTTCCATTGACCTATATTTTTGTTTTTGTGCCAGTACCATACTGTCTTGATTACTGTAGCTTTGTAGTATAGTCTGAAGTCAGGGAGCCTGATTCCTCCAGCCCCATTTTTCGTTCTCAAGATTGCTTTGGCTATTCGGGGTCTTTTGTGTTGCCATACAAATTGTGAAATTTTTTGTTCTAGTTCTGTGAAAAATGCCAGTGGTAGTTTGGCAGGGATTGCATTGAATCTGTAGGTTGCTTTGGGTTGTAGAGTCATTTACATAATGTTGATTCTTCCAATCCAAGAACATGGTATATCTCTCCATCTATTTGTATCATCTTTAATTTCTTTCATCAATGTCTTATAGTTTTCTGCATGCAGGTCTTTTGTCTCCTTAGGTAGGTTTATTCCTAGATATTTTATTCTTTTTGTTGCAATGGTAAATGGGAGTGTTTTCTTAATTTCACTCTCAGATTTTTCATCATTAGTGTATAAGAATGCCAGAGATTTCTGTGCATTAATTTTGTATCCTGCTACTTTGCCAAATTCATTGTTTAGCTCTAGTAGTTTCCTGGTAGCCTCCTTAGGATTCTCTATGTATAGTATCATGTCATCTGCAAACAGTGACAGCTTTACTTCTTCTTTTCCTATTTGGATTCCTTTTATTTCTTTTTCTTCTCTGATTGCTGTGGCTAAAACTTCCAAAACTATGTTGAATAAGTGTGGTGAGAATGGGCAACCTTGTCTTGTTCCTGATCTTAGTGGAAACGGTTTCAATTTTTCACCATTGAGGATTATGTTGGCTGTGGATTTGTCATATATGGCCTTTATTATGTTGAGGAAAGTTCCCTCTATGCCTACTTTCTGCAGGGCTTTTATCAAAAATGGGTGTTGAATTTTGTTGAAAGCTTTCTCTGCATCTATTGAGATGATCATATGGTTTTTCTCCTTCAGTTTGTTGATATGGTGTATCACGTTGATTGATTTGCGTATATTGAAGAATCCTTGCATTCCTGGGATAAACCCCACTTGATCATGGTGTATGATCCTTTTAATGTGCTGTTGGATTCTGTTTGCTAGTATTTTGTTGAGGATTTTTGCATCTATTGTCATCAGTGATATTGGCCTGTAGTTTTCTTTCTTTGTGACATCTTTGTCTGGTTTTGGTATCAGGGTGATGGTGGCCTCATAGAATGAGTTTGGGAGTGTTCCTCCCTCTGCTATATTGTGGAAGTGTTTGAGAAGGATACGTGTTATCTCTTCTCTAAATGTTTGATAGAATTCGCCCGTGAAGCCATCTGGTCTTGGGCTTTTGTTTATTGGATGATTTTTAATCACAGTTTCTGTTTTAGTGCTTGTGATTGGTCTGTTCATATTTTCTATTTCTTCCTGGTTAAGTCGCAGCAGGTTGTGCATTTCTAAGAATTTGTCCATTTCTTCCAGGTTGTCCATTTTATTGGCATAGAGTTGCTTGTATTAATCTCTCATGATCCTTTGTATTTCTGAAGTGTCAGTTGTTACTTCTCCTTTTTCATATTTAATTCTATTGATTTGTCTTCTCCCTTTTTTTCTTGATGAGTCTGGCTAATGGTTTATCAATTTTGTTTCTCTTCTCAAAGAACCAGCTTTTAGTTTTATTGATCTTTGCTATCTTTTCCTTCATTTCTTTCATTTATTTCTGATCTGATGTTTATGATTTCTTTCCTTCTGCTAACTTTGGGGTATTTTTGTTTTTCTTTCTCTAATTGCTTCAGGTGCAAGTTTAGGTTGTTTATTTGAGATGTTTCCTGTTTCTTAAGGTAGGATTGTATTGCTATAAACTTCCCTCTTAGAACTGCTTTTGCTGCATCCCATAGGTTTTGGGTCGTCGTGTCTCCATTGTCATTTGTTTCTA
>NC_041227.1:39534872-39581292 GCF_002837175.3 Physeter macrocephalus
AGTGTTCCATGAGCACTTGAGAAGAATGTGTATTCTGTTGTTTTTGGATGGAATGTCCTATAAATATCAATTAAGTCCATCTTGTGTAATGTATCATTTAAAGCTTGTGTTTCCTTATTTATTTTCATTTTGGATGATCTGTCCATTGGTGAAAGTGGGGTGTTAAAGTCCCCTACTATGATTGTGTTACTGTCGATTTCCCCTTTTATGGCTGTTAGTATTTGCCTTATGTATTGAGGTGCTCCTATGTTGGGTGCATAAATATTTACAATTGTTATATCTTCTTCATGGATCGATCCCTTGATCATTATATAGTGTCCTTCTTTGTCTCTTGTTATAGTTTTTACTTTAAAGTCTATTTTGTCTGATATGAGAATTGCTACTCCAGCTTTCTTCTGATTTCCATTTGCATGGAATATCTTTTTCCATCCCCTCACTTTCAGTCTGTATGTGTCCCTAGGTCTGAAGTGGGTCTCTTGTAGACAGCATATATATGGGTCTTGTTTTTGTTTCCATTCAGCCAGTCTGTGTCTTTTGGTGGGAGCATTTAATCCATTTACATTTAAGGTAATTATCGATATGTATGGTTCTATTACCATTTACTGAATTGTTTCGGGTTGTTCTTGTAGGTCTTTTCCTTCTCTTGTGTTTCTTGCCTAGAGAAGTTCCTTTAGCATTTGTTGTAAAGCTGGTTTGGTGGTGCTGAACTCTCTCAGCTTTTGCTTGTCTGTAAAGGTTTTAATTTCTCCATCAAATCTGAATGAGATCCTTGCTGGGTAGAGTAATCTTGGTTGTAGGTTTTTTTCCTTCATCACTTTAAATATGTCCTGCCACTCCCTTCTGGCTTGGAGAGTTTCTGCTGAAAGATCCGATGTTAACCTTATGGGGATTCCTTTGTGTGTTATTTGTTGTTTTTCCCTTGCTGCTTTTAATATGTTTTCTTTGTATTTAATTTTTGACAGTTTGATTATTATGTGTCTTGGCGTGTTTCTCCTTGGGTTTATCCTGTATGGGACTCTCTGTGCTTCCTGGACTTGATTGACTATTTCCTTTCCTATATTAGGGAAGTTTTCAACTATAATCTCTTCAAATATTTTCTCAGTCCCTTTCTTTTTCTCTTCTTCTTCTGGGACTCCTATAATTCGAATGTTGGTGCGTTTAATATTGTCCCAGAGCTCTCTGAGCCTGTCCTCAGTTCTTTTCATTCTTTTTTCTTTTTTCTGCTCTGCAGTAGTTATTTCCACTATTTTATCTTCCAGGTCACTTATCCATTCTTCTGCCTCAGTTATTCTGCTATTGTTCCCATCTAGAGTATTTTTAATTTCATTTATTGTGTTGTTCATAGTTGCTTGTTTCTTCTTTAGTTCTTCTAGTTCCTTGTTAAATGTTTCTTGCATTTTCTCTATTCTAGTTCCAAGATTCCTTCTGCCTCAGTTATTCTGCTATTGATCCCATCTAGAGTATTTTTCATTTTATTTATTGTGTTGCTCATCGTTGCTTGCTTCCTCTTTATTTCTTCTAGGTCCTTGTTAACTGTTTCTTGCAATTTGTCTATTCTATTTCCAAGATTTTGAATCATCTTTACTATCATTATTCTGAATTCTTTTTCAGGTAGACTGCCTATTTCCTCTTCATTTGTTAGGTCTGGTGGGTTTTTATCTTGCTCCTTCATCTGCTGTGTGTTTTTCTTTCTTTTCATTTTGCTTATCTTACTGTGTTTGGGGTCTCCTCTTTGCAGGCTGCATGTTCGTAGTTCCCGTTGTTTTTGGTGTTTGTCCCCGGTGGCTAAATTTGGTTCAGTGGGTTGTGTAGGCTTCCTGTTGGAGGGGACTAGTGCCTGTGTTCTGGTGGATGAGGCTGCATCTTGTCTTTCTGGTGGGCAGGTCCATGTCTGGTGGTGTGTTTTGGGGTGTCTGTGGCCTTATTATGATTTTAGTCAGCCTCTCTGCTAATGGGTGGCGCTGTGTTCCTGTTTTGCTAGTTGTTATGCATAGGGTGTCCAGCACTGTAGCTTGCTGGTCGTTGAGTGAAGCTGGGTCTTGTTGTTGAGATGGAGATCTCTGGGAGATTTTCACCATTTGATAGTACATGGAGCTGGGAGGTCTCTTGTAGACCAGTGTCCTGAAGTTGTCTCTCCCACGTCAGAGGCACAGCACTGACTCCTGGCTGAAGCACCAAGAGCCTTTCATCCGCATGGGTCAGAATAAAAGGGAGAAAGAGAAGGAAGGGAGGAAGGAAGGAAGGAAGGAAGAAAGAAAGAAAGAAAGAATAAGATAAAATAATTAAAATAAAAAATAATTATTAAGAAAAAATTTTTTTAAAAAGTAAAAAAAAAAAAAAAAAACTACAACGGACGGACAGAACCCTAGGACAAATGGTGAAAGCAACGCTTTACAGACAAAATCTCACACAGACGCATACACATACAACACTCACAAAAAGAGGAAAAGGGAAAAAAATAATATATCTTGCTCTCAAAGTCCACCTCCTCAATTTGGGATGATTCATTGTCTATCTAGGTATTCCACAGATGCAGGGTACATCAGGTTGATGGTGGAGATTTAATCTGGTGCTCCTGAGGTTGCTGGGAGAGAGTTCCCTTTCTCTTCTTTGTTCGCACAGCTCCCGGGGTTCAGCTTTGGATTTGGCCCCGCCTCTGCATGTAGGTCGCCGGAGGGCGTCTGCTCTTCGCTCAGACAGGACGGGGTTAAAGGAGCAGCTGATTTGGGGGCTCTGGCTCACTCAGGCCGGGGGGAGGGAGGGGTACGGATGCGCAGTGAGCCTGCGGCGGCAGAGGCCGGCGTGACGTTGCACCAGACTGAGGCGCGCTGTGCGTTCTCCCGGGGAAGTTGTCCCTGGATTACGGGACCCTGGCAGTGGCGGGCTGCACAGGCTCCCGGGAGGGGAGGTGTGGAGAGTGACCGGTGCTCGCACACAGGCTTCTTCGTGGCGGCAGCAGCAGCCTTAGCGTCTCATGCCCGTCTCTGGGGTCCACGCTGATAGCCGCGGCTTGCACCCGTTTCTGGAGCTCCTTTAAGCGGTGCTCTTAATTCCCTCTCCTCGCGCACCAGGAAACAGAGGCAAGAAAAAGTCAAGTGTTTCTTCGGCAGCTCCAGACTTTTCCCAGACTCCCTCCCGGCTAGCTGTGGTGCACTAACCCCCTTCAGGCTGTGTTCATGCCACCAGTCCTCTCCCTGCGCTCCAACCCGACCAAAGCCTGAGCCTCATCTCCCAGCCCCCGCTCACCCCGGCGGGTGAGCAGACAAGCCTCTCGGGCTGGTGAGTGCTGGTCGGCACCAATCCTCTGCGTGGGAATCTCTCCGCTTTGCCCTCCACACCCCTGTTACTGCGCTCTCCTCCATGGCTCCGAATCTTCCCCCCCTCCGCCACCCCCCGTCTCCACCAGTTAAGGGGCTTCTAGTCTGTGGAAACCTTTCCTCCTTCACAGCTCCCTCCCAATGGTGCGGGTCCCGTCCCTATTCTTTTGTTTCTCTTTTTTCTTTTGCCCTACCCAGGTACGTGGGGAGTTTCTTGCCTTTTGGGAGGTCTTTGGTCTTCTGCCAGCATTCAGTGGGTGTTCTATAGGGCCAGTTCCACGTGTAGATGTATTTCTGATGTATCTGTGGGGAGGAAGGTGATCTCTGCATCTTACTCTTCCGCCATCTTCCTCAAGACCCCCGATATCACAGTTTTCCCAGCCCACTCTTCTTCTCCAAGTACCCTCTTCTGCAGAGCCGTCAGTTTGATCTTCTCTTCCCATTTTTGTAGGCAACATCTAGTACTGGTTTTCAATTTTCTCATTTGAAAAGGATGATGCTAAGTCTCTGTGTCTTTCCTAGGTGGGTGTCTCACAGCTGTGTGACTAATGGTACTATTAATAAATAACAAGAACGAAAACATATTTACATTTGTGCTTCACTTTACAGTTTACAGCCGTGTGTTTCTACATCACCTTGTTTGTTATTCACATTCTCTAGCTAGCTCCCTGTGTTTCTTTGATTTTGCCAAGGAGGGGGGAAAAGGCTAAATGAATACTTTTCCTTCCTCTTTCTTCCCTATCCTCACCTTTTATGAGATCTCCTAATTAGGGAGAGGGGTACGAAATACGTAATAATACTCTCATCAGGTTATTATTGCTGGGAATGACAAGTGACCAAGGATGGACAGAAGAGATGAGGAGGAAGGAAAGCATGGAATGATGGTAAATTCACAGATCATGCTTGGGAAACTTTATACTTCTAAACTCATATTTTCATATATGGCACAATTTGTGTCTTCCAATGGCCATATCAGAGAGAGGATTTGAGTTAGAAGAAATCAGTCATTTAGCCATGAAATATAGTAATAAGAATAGCTAGTAATTTTTCACTTTGTGACAGGCACTGTATTTCACTCATTTAATCTCAGAGCAATCCTGAGACTGTGGTTTCTTCCACTTTACAGATGGGGAATGTGAGCCATAAGGACAATAAGTAAATTGCCTAAGGTCTCACCTCTAAGAAAAAATGGAGGTGAGATTTAAACTGAAGAAGTCTAAATCCAGTGGCTTTACCCACTGTGCTGTTCCTTTTTCCTTTTCTCTGCTGTTTTACATTTCTCTCTCTTTTTTTTTTTTTTTTTTTTTTTTGGTCTAAATGGTTCTCAATAATACTACCTTGTAGGGAGCATTTTGTGAGGGTAGTTTTGGGCAATCACAATTGGGGGGTGCGAGTTCAAGGATGCTGCAACGTGTTTGCTGACCAGGCACACGTTGAGATAATGTTTCGCTGGACAGTCATGTAAGTAAAAACCTATTTATAAACAATAGTGTACATAAAAATAGTCTTTTTGCTCTTAATATATTCCTGAACGACCATGAAAATTATGGGAAGTTTGCACTTAGTTTGCTCAGAATTTTCCAAGAGTGCCTGAGAAAATCAGCCAATCGTGATGACCTTGCCATTTACAGTAGTTGGCAATGCATCCTACCTGTTTGAGTCTGCGTTTGCAGATGTTCTCTTGAGGCTGATTCCAAGTAGGGAAGCAACTAGTTGACTGCTTCATCATGTGCTACTTTATTCATTATGTGTGGCATTAGGCACACCTAATCATACCTGAGCCTTTACACGTTGAAAAACAGAATTTTACTATGTCACTTTCCTTTTATATCTCTTTCATATTACACTCATGGCATTATGTTGATTTTGAAAATTGATGTATTTTCTTGATTTGGGTTCCCCCCAGAAGCAGACCCTGAGAGAAAGATTTGCATACAAATACTTCATTTAGGAGAAAAACAGGAAGCACTGGCAGAGAGTAGGGAATGAGAAAGCGAAGGGAAGGCAACCAAAAGTCACATTTTCAAGCAAGTTTCCTCTGTGGGCAGCAGAGGTTCCTTCCTGCTGGGGGGCTCCAGGAGACCAAGTAGAACATGCCTAGAAGTTGTCCCATCTGAGGGATGAGGAGAACTGGGCTATATATCTTCCACTTCCACCTCTGGTTGGCTGAGGACTGCTCCTGAGACATTAACTTCCCCCTCACTTCATGCGCGCTTCTTGACCAGACTGAGAGAAAGCCCTGAGGCAGAGTCACAGGAAGGGTGTTTGCTGGAGGATGCTGTGGGTGGGCATGTACTGGGACAATGAATTCTTGGAAGATGTGAGTGGGGCACTGATACCCTCTGCCTTCTGCATGTGGGTGAGTTATACTATTATAGATGTCACCTCAGCAGAGTCAAGAGGGCTTTACAGAATATTTATTATAAAAAGGGCATGTTGGGTCTGATTGAATTGAGAACCATTGGCTTAAGTTAAACTGAGTTTCTGATAGAACAGTTTGCTAGACACAAGTTGTCTAAAGATTTTTATTCTTGATCTCAGCCATCCAAATTTTCTGCTTCTTTAAGTATAGTGTGATATAAATGTCATAAAGGTGGTGATTAATGAGACTAGTGTCACATTCTATGGAATGCATGGAGTTATGAAAGTGAGTGTAATGCTTAGATAGTGGAGAAATAGTATCATAATATTATGTCACCTTGGTCAATTTTTTTCTCAACATTTCATAATAATAAACTTTGATTCATCATGCAAACTCCAAAAGAGTTGGCCACCTAAGGTTGGCTGTATGTAAAATCATTCATCAATTAGGAGACTCATACTGGCAGAGAGCGATTTGATTAGCAGGTTACCTTTGATTTTATTTCAATATAAGGAGTCTTTCAAACTGCCTTCCTTAAAAATTTTAGAAAATACATTATCTTATGTTTTCTTCAAGAGTCTTACAATATGATCAGTTCTTTCTGTAAGAGTGTTTGAAACATTTTGCTTCATCTCATCTAATGTTGAAAGAATTATTTTTAGTCAATTGTACGTTCTGCAGATGTATATCTACTAGCAAAAACCAAGGAAAATATATTTAAAGTGAAAGTATAAAATAATTTGGCTAGATTTGTCAACTTGATTATTTTTAGTTCCTTTATCAGACTCGGGAACATTCCCAGGAAAATCATTACTGGTTTCTACAACAGTGTCTTTCAGAGGAAATACTAGCCCAGGACACTGTCAAAGAAAGTATATTACAGTGATATTTGTATGGAAACTGTAAACAGATTTGCAATGCAAGCTTTTGTCGTGAGTGTTTTATTTTTCCCTGACCTGAGCAGCAGTTATTAGATCACTGTTTCATGAGGAAATAGTCAATTCAAAACATGGACCACAGAATTTGGTTTGAACAACAGGGCAATTTTGGCATATATCTAGAGGGTTAATAGTCTAGAGCAAAGGCAATGGCTTTAAACTGTCCATTTTTTCTTGCAAATGTTCAGATATGGTTTTTATAGAAGAGCAATTTCAATGAATGGAATCTAAGCTATTCTTAAGCTGTTGAACTGAGACACTAAAAGAGCAAAACAAATAAAACCAATAAAAATTTTAAAATAGCAATAAATCTGTCTGTATCAAGAAAGCTCTCTAGACTTGTTTATGTACAATTCAGTAGAGTTGCAAAGAGGATTTATTTATTTATTTTTAATGGAAGCATCATGGTTTATTCAGTCAAGGGGAAAGAAAGAGAGGGGATAGTTTAACATATTTGGGCTGGGTGACAAAGAGTGGAAGAACCACCTATATTACTCCTGGTCACACAGTGTTTCCATGCCTTCTCTCTCTGCCATCTCAGCCTTTTCTATTACAGTGTGGATATGAAGACCAGAGTTGAGGTATGAGCAAGGCAACATGGCAGATGGTATCTGCGGCCAACAACACACACCTGCTCTTTGATAAAGACACAGGGGCAAGAGTGCCTGGCTAGTAGCTCTTCAATTAGGTGATGAACAGCATCTGTATTTCTAAGTCAAAGCAGATGTAGGGCCAAATGAGACCATGATGGATATCATGAATAGGAAGTCACTTTAGAGCTCACATTGCTGTCACCCTAGAGGTGGCCCTTATCTCTTTGTATTTAGAGAGAACACTTTTGTTTGTTTCATACATTTTATCATGGATCATACCTTAGAGGTTATTAACTTATAAATGTATTTGACATTCTATAAATCCTACCTGTATCTCAAAATCTACCTTCTTAGTTTTTTATCATTACTCAACACATGAGTTTCATACATCCCATTTGTTTTTCTACTGTAGAAGAATTGAATATTCTCAAATAACACAATAAATACATTACACTTTTTGTATTAAAAGAGATGACATATGAATATTGTAATGGGGATGGATGGGTATGTGGGTATTTATTACAGCCATCCCTCTATATCCTCAAGGGCTTGGTTCCAGGACCCCCACAGATACCAAAATTCAAGGATGCTCCAGTCCCTTATATAAAATGAGTACTGTCAGCCCACCATGTTCCGCCCACCATGTCTGTGGGTTCTGCACCCACAGACATGGATGGCCGACTGTGCACTGTTTTCTCTATTTTTTGTGCATGTTTGAAATTTTCCATAATAAAACAAACTTGAATGTTTAAAAATATAAAAGGCAGTGATGAATATTAGTATGTACATCCAAGGATTTTCATGACGCTAAAATAAAACAATACTTATGAAGTGCTTAGGAGACTGCATAGTAAGATTTATTAATGGTAGTTTATCCACCATATATGTACTGAGCAACTAACACGTTCCAATCACTGTTCCAAGTTCTTGGGATATGTTGGCCCTTGTGGAGCTTACATTCTACTGGTAGTAATTTTCACTATTACTATTAGATGGTTTCACAACATTTCTAGATGCTGTGATTTTTATTGTTATTGTATTGCTGGGAAATTATCTCACCATCATTGTATTTTTTACTTTATTTTTGTGATTCCTGAATCTTTGAGAAGCTAGGAAGGTGAGAGAGCTGAGTATAGATCCAACAAATGGCAATTCTATGAAATGGTAATAGCATAGCTCTCAGCTAATATACATTTATAAAGATACATGGTTATGTGACTAGTCCTGTAAAGAAGAAGGCACAAGAGCTATTTCTGAAGATCAGATTTTATTGGGCATCTGATAATTGATCAGAAAGCTGTCTGGAGGAACATTTGAAGCAAACTACTACAGAAGGTCTTCAAAGCAATGAAAATCCAGAAATAACTTTTCAAACATTTGATATTACTTTTTTATGCAAAAGTTAGATGTTAAGGGCATTTCCCTACTAAAAAGGAATAGTGAGAATCCATACTAAATGCTTTTACTTTCTTGGGATGTTTGGATACCCTGGGGAGATGGGGTTCTCATATGAGAGTGTGGCCAGCAGTATGAGTAAAGAATAAGTGCCATGTTCAACAACTTAAAGTAGAACCCTTTCTCCATCAGGTCCATGCTTAATGCCAGAAGCTAAGCTATGGATGGACCTAGAGACTGTCATAAAGATTAAAGTAAGTCAGACAGAGAAAAACAAATACCGTATGCTAACACATATATATGGAATCTAAAAAAAAAAAAAAATGGTTCTGAAGAACCCAGGGACAGGACAGGAATAAAGACGCAGATGTAGAGAATGGACTTGAGAACACGGGGAGGGGGAAGGGTAAGCTGGGATGAAATGAGAGAGTGTCATGGACATATATACACTACCAAATGTAAAATAGATAGCTAGTGGGAAGAAGCCACACAGCACAGGGAGATCAGCTCGGTGCTTTGTGTCCACCTAGAGGGGTGGGAGGGAGACACATGAGGGGGGAGATATGGGGATATATGTATATATATAGCTGATTCACTTTGTTATACAGCAGCAACTAACACAACATTGTAAAACAATTATACTCCAATAAAGATGTTAAAAAAAAAAAGCTAAGCTATATTATTTTTACCACCAACAAAACTGTAATTAGATCCCTCAAGACATGTATTAAACATTAAGGAAAAATATTAACTTTATAATGGAGAAATCCAGCAGATACCACCTTAAGCAGATTAACCACCAGTAATAAGACATATCAAAATCATGAGCCTCTTGATGTGATGGAATAAGAAGGGTACTTCATCATTGCTGTGGTATTTTTGCCAAAAAGGTATGACCTCAGTCCAAATATGAGAAACCATCAGGCAAACATCAGGTCAATATAGATGTATCTTAAATTATCCATATATATGCAGTAGGACCAGCTTGTACTGGCTTGTAAGAACTGATACAATTTCATGAATTTTGTAAGCCAATTGTTAAAACATAGCTTTTATTAAAAATTAAATTATACAAAAACTAAATTATATATATCTTGACACTCATCACTTCCTAATTAGTTTATTACATTTTACTATTATGTATGCTCTTGGGTTTATTTATATCTGTGATAACTGAATGGTAGAAATGCTCTGTGCTGGTGGCTACTGTACATCTCTTCCTAATTCCATGTTCAGTGACATCACATAGGTAGCTTTACATTGGCCATGGTGAGAGTATTTACACCACAGAAATCAACAAATGCTGTAAATCAGGGCTTGGTTTATTGTTTTGCTGATTGTCTTGACTTAAGGAAATGATGAAAAATGTTAATAAAGCAGATTAAATGTTTTGTGTCCATAGCTGTTATATTGTGAAAACCACAAGAAATTGCAGAAATAGTCCTCCAGTATTTGAAAGCTATTATTCTATTCAGAAAAGAGGCACTTATTAACAAATGAGTGAAATTCTGATATATGTCTTTGTTACTTTGTTTTTATCTTACTTGTTAATGTAAATGAAAATATCAACCAGCATTGATATTGGAACTACACTCATTTGTTAACTGCTACAGTAATATGGTTATGTGTGTATTTTAATACTACATATAGTATATATATGTACACTGTATATTATATATATTATGTGTGTTTATATATAAAATTCTGTGTATATAGCATATACAGTATGTATATATATACATATATATAGTATATACATATATAAGGAGTCATAGATTGCTAAAAATTATTTTAAAATTTTCAAGTGCTCCCAACTTTAGAAACAAAGTTTCACGGATAACGCCTTTAAAGGTTCTAAACATAGCAAATATATTTCAAAATAAAAACTGCTGAAGAGTGAAAAAAATACAAGGAAGCCCAATAATACCCTGTTTTTCCCCCAATAATAACTATTTTTTTCTCTTTCAATTAAGCTCTCAAAAAGCAAACTGTTTCACACAGATGCACTAATAGCAAGTGCACAATTTCTGGTGCCCCTGCTTTGCAGCACGTGCTTCACACGTTTCTCTGCCCACAGGCTGATCCAGAACTAAGGATGTAGGCAGAGAGGACAATGAGATGGCCTCTCAAACCTCATAGAAATGACCACAACTGCTTGTAGATCAGTTACATTATTTTAAAAGGAGTGTGAAGCTACATGCCTCACAGTCTAACACACATGAGCCTAGCAGAGCACTGCAAACTACATGCAAGTGTAGGAGCTAAATTTGAATTTAACTTCCTCTTGCAAAAGGCTAAGAAATGGGTCTGCACTGTTTGCATAAACTAAGGGTTCCTCGTTATGCCTTTCAGGGAAGAGTAACTACTCTGTGAATATTTTCTGCTCCCAATTTTATAAAAACTTGCTTACCTGATTAACTATAATCGCCACTATTCCAATCATATATATTCATGGGTATTTGTGGGTCAAAGTCGGAGAGACAGAACGGCTAGCTCACCTCCAATGTCATACAGTATTTATCCTCTGGAGTAAAACTTATCTCTTTCCTTCTGTTTTCTACTGGTTTAGCGTCTATGATTTATCTTATTCATGCTATAAACATTAGAACAAAGATGCATTAGTGGGCTTCCCTGGTGGCGCAGTGGTTGAGAGTCCGCCTGCCGATGCAGGGGACACTGGTTCGTGCCCCGGTCCGGGAAGATCCCACATGCCGCGGAGCGGCTAGGCCCGTGAGCCATGGCCGCTGAGCCTGCGCGTGCGGAGCCTGTGCTCCGCAATGGGAGAGGCCACAGCAGTGAGAGGCCGGCGTACAGCAAAAAAAAAAAAAAAAAAAAAAAAAGATGCATTAGCAATATTAAGGTGGGCTTATTACTGCTTATTTAACAGCAACACAAAGGCAGAATCTGGTAATTGTATAGTAAGTGGTGGTTTTTGTATCTGGTAAGCCGGGATACTGAAGGAGGGTTTTCGGTTGGATCTTAAGGCACGGAAGGCTTCGAGGTGTGGAGTGTTTGTTGGTTCGATGCCTCACTGATGCCCAGATTGATCTTACTTATGAGGCTGAACAGGCAGACACTTCCTCCCCTTCGTACCACTTCATGTGCATCCTTCCAAAAGTTAGCGTTTCTGGACAAAAAAGCATAACATTCCTAGAGAAAGGAGTTCTAACAGTTTTCCTTTGCTAAAAAAATCTAAATAAATCTGAGGTTCTGATTTTACTTTCATTATTAGGAATTGTAACTACCTCAACTGCAATATAACATATTTTTTTAAATTACAGGTAATTAGAAACCTTCTTTCTTTTAAACAGTGGTAAAGAAAACTCTGCCAACATTTCTTTGTCTGTGTTACTAAAAAATCTAATGCATCAGGCAAGAGATACAAAGTAAGCACACACTTGCCAATATTTCCGATTAGCACACATTTGAATACGGTAAGCCATTAGTTAGGAGAATTATTTCAAATTCAAGCTCAGCAGAACTCTCCGTAATATATACCTGTGACATTATCGCCAAAATATAACATCATAGACTTGCTGTTAATAACTCAGAGATGTGTTCTGTTCACTGTGATAGTGTTAAAGTGAAACATGGGGAATAAGCATCTGAAATGGACAATTCCATATTTATTGCACACCTTTATTTACTTTCCACATTTTACTGTTTTGATTTTAATAAAACGGGGAAAATTTTCTCACAATGCGGTCTTAACTGCCTTCTTGTGAAGTTGACTTCTTCCAGACCAGAAATTTTCCTTCGGTGTGAGGATTCTGACATATTGCATCAACACCCTTCTACTGCTTTAAGCAAGAAAATATATTTAGTCCATTTCCTATGGCAAGTGAGGGGATGCTGTTATGGCGCTCAGAATGTATTTATATTATTTCTGTTAGAGAAATAAATGTCAGGGACTAATTTAGGGAACAGACACTGTCGATTTTATTGTTCTGTTCACACAACCTGTATGACAGCATCTCCGATTTTGACAGTTTTGGCTTAAATAATAATCAAATGAAGGTCCACACTTCAAATATGTATTTTTATAAGGACCTATACTATAGGGAAAATTTAAAAATACTGTGCTTTGGGACAATTTAAGAAGCTTGAAGACTTGGATACTTCAGCTTTAGGCAATCTGTACCTCCTTCTAAAATAATCCTGACCTGATGGCAAATATCACACCTGAGTAAAATGTCCAGATCTTGGAGACCACGGGCTAAAATCACATCATAAATCAATCTGAAGAACTACAAAGACATACTTTTAATGCTAACAAATCATCTTCTCTCATCATCAAAGTTATTACTGTAATTTATGTTCAGCTTTTTTGAAAGCTTCTCATTGGTATATTGGTATTCTGTTGAGTACATCGTTAAACCAGTAATATAACGAATGGGGTGCACATACGTGGATGTGAATGTGGGTGTAGTGTGCACACACACGTGTGTGTATGGGCATGTTGTAAAATTCACATCACTCCCTGAGTTATCACACCTGAGTTTTTTTAAGAGCATCACTCTATGCCTTTATAACATCTTAATGTTTATATGGTTTCAAAATAACTTTGTGGTATCACAGGAAGAAAGCTGGCCTAAGAATTTGAAAACTAATATTTGAGTCCTGGCTTTTCTAATTAATTGCTGTGTAGTCCCATCCTTCTTTTTCTGTGAAGTGGGGATAATAAAATCTGCCTTTAATCATATCAATGGAAAATAATAAGTGTTAGTGAGGATGTGGAGAAATTGGAAACCTCATACATTGCAGTGGGAATGTAAAATGATACATTTGACATGGAAAACAGTCTGGCAGTTCCCAAAAGTTAAACATAGAGTTGCTATATGACCCAGCCATGCCACTCCTGGCTATCTACCCAAGAAAGTTGGAAACGTATGTCCACATAAAAACTTGTACACTAATGTTCATAGTGACATTATTTAGATAGCCCCAAAGTGGAAACAACCCAAATGCCCCTCAGTTAATGAATGGATAAACAATTATGGTCCATCCATACAATGGAATATTATTCAACAGTAAAACGAATGAAATACTGTTACAGACTGTGACATGGCTGAACCTTGAAAATGCTGCGCTAAATGAAAGAAGCCAGTCACAAATGGCCACGTCTTGTGATTCCATTTATATGAAATGTCTAGAACAGGCAAATCCATAGAGACGGAAAGAAGATTAATGGCTGCCAGGGGTTGGGGATAGAGGATGAGGGAGGAATGAGAAGTAACTTCTAATGGGCATGGAGCTTCCTTTTGGAGTGATGAAAATGTTCTGGAATTAGATGATGATGATGATGCTTGCACAACTCTGTGAAAATGATTAAAAATAAAACACTGAATTGCATACTTTAAAATGGTGAATTTTATTTTTATTATTTTTTTGTGTGTGTGGTACGCGGGCCTCACACTGTTGTGGCCTCTCCCGTTGCGGAGCACAGGCTCCGGACGCGCAGGCCCAGCGGCCATGGCTCACGGGCCCAGCCGCTCCGCGGCATGTGGGATCCTCCCAAACCGGGGCGCGAACCCGGTTCCCCCGCATCGGCAGGCGGACGCGCAACCACTGCGCCACCAGGGAAGCCCTAAAATGGTGAATTTTATGTTATAGGAATAAAAAAGTAATTTAAAAAAAAAAAACCCTGCCCTGCCTATATCAGAGGATTGTTGTAAGAACCAAATAAAACTGGAAAATGCTATAGAATCTAAATCACATACAGGAATCCACTGCATAGAGAAGAACACAGGCCTCAGTGTTTGTAACTGGAAAAAGATTTGCATGAAAATCATCTTTATGTCCAGTCATGGGAAAAGTCACAGAGACAGTTAATGCCACTCAGGACGCTCGCTGTGAAGAGCTTTATGGAAGAGTTATAAACTCACAAAAAATTTATTTTAAAGAATGGAAAGCACAGGAGAGATGTAGAGAAATGGAGCTTTTTGCTGAAATCTGCCACAATCTACTTTACATGTTAGTACCAGTTGTATAATAACTGCCCTACTGGGCTGAAAAGCCCTGATGGACAGAAGCTTCATTTGGTTCTTCTCCATTTCTTTGTACCCCTGGTCACAGTGCCCTGCCTGTGTGACTGCTCACCTGATACCAGAAGAGCCTTGTTGAGACTTAAAAAAACAAAACAACAACAAAAACAATATTCTCTTTGGAACCTTTGTAGCAAAGTCTACAGCTACTGAACGGACTGCAAGCACCGCCCTCTGAGGGTTTCACATGCTGTCGCTTGCTTGTTTAAATGAGGAAGGATGTGAGCTCACCCTAGGGCTCCAGGCAGAGCCAGAATTGAGGTCAGTTCATTCCTCTAGGCCACCATGGTGTGTCTCCTCCAAACTCTCCCTCAGGGCTGCTCTCAGCAACTTCCCAGGTGTGATTATCACACAGTCTTCCCTGCCCTTTTTGCCCTTATCTAACTTGAGCTCACTGCAGTACTTCCCACCAGGACCATTCCTTTAGGACTCTGGCCTTTCTTAGCTTCCAGAACAACTTTCTCCTCTCTTCTCTTCCTTCCTACTGGGCCGTTCCTTCTTAGGAGTCTCTGTGACCACCTCTCAGGCTTAAGCCCTCTGTGGCTTTACTAATTCACCCTCTGCTCTTCATGGACAGCAATATGTCTTTCCTTACCTGCATCAGTCAAACCCTAACACTTTGCTGGTGACTGGGCTTCAATTACTGCCTACATGTCCCTGATTCCCAAATCACAGTTCCAGCTAAGACCTTTCTCTTGATCTCCGTAACCAAACATCCAACTACGAAAGGAAAATTCCATTGCGTGTCTCACAGCCCACTCAGTCTCAGTGTGTCTAGGATAAGCTTCTTGAACTTCTCTAGCCAATGCCTTCGTGAGTGTCACTGACATGAGCCCTGAGATGCAGCCAGAATTCCAGGAACTGTTCTAGGTTTTTCTCTCCTTCTCTTCTCTCTTTCCAGTGTGTCATCGATTGCAGCACGTTTGACCTCCCTAATGTCTCTCATATCCTTCTGTCTTAGATTGTGTTCTCTCTAAAGCAGACTCTGAGACAAGTATCTGGGTTCAAGGAATTTATTGGGGAGTTTATATTTCCTAGGAAGCACCATGAGGGAGCCGGGAAATGAGATGGGAAGGAAGAAATCCTATAAAGGGTGTGTCAATAAGCAGTCTAGCTGTGGAATGTCTGAGAAACGATGTAGAACCCACCAATGACAAGGAAGAATTGTCCCACCAATGACAAGGAAGCTGGGGTATTTATCTACCAAACCTGCCACCCCTTCTTGTTTGAGGTTGCCCCTTTAGGGGAAGAAAATTACCCTTCTAAGTTCTTGGCTGAGACCCCTGTAATAAAAAACATATTAACAAGAGAAAAATAAACAAAAGTTTATTAACACATATACTCCATATATACATGGGAATTACCCAGAGAGTGACTCAAAGAAGTGGCTTAGAATTCAAGCATAAGTACCATCTTAATAGAGGAAGAAGTGGGTGTACGTATGTCTCTTAGGGGAGAGTAAACGATTTGGGGGAAAGATTAACAGACCTTAGAAGACTAGGTGCGAGAGATAATAGTTTGTGACAGAGTTTGTCTGCCAGGGGTGTCAGTTTCAGGTCTTGTCCTGTGATGAGGGTCAATCCTCACTGGTTGATGACACTCCCAGGGAGGGGCTCGATGACACTTGAGTTTCTTTGGAGGATCTCTCTTTAGGCAGATAAGGAATGTCAGAGAAAGGCTCTCCCTGCATTTGCTGTTTTTAAAGTGCAGACAACTCAAAACAATCAATATACCAAAGTGACGTATTTTGGGCTGGCGTGCCCTGAGCTCCTATCGTCTTATTTTGGGGTGGCATATTCTGCTACCCTTTACCCCTCACACAGCGAGTACCTCCTGTAGCCAGAGACCAGCCTCAGACAGAGACTCAGAAGCCATCAGAGTGGATGGAAATGATCTTCAGAGGACGTCTGGGAGAGCCAGGGGCAGGGAGGCATCCAAGAGCCTGTGCCGCACTGTCCACTCTGCTGCATCCCAGCTGCCATTTCCCATCTTCTCAGCTGAACCACTGAGCTGTCTCTTTGAAGTTTTAATTTTTTTAAGTTTTACTTTAGATTTTTACATATCCTGCCAGAGTCATCTTTAATGCACACACACGCACGCACACACACGCACACACACACACACACACCCCCCCACACACGCCTGACCATTGCATACCTCCCTTCCCTTTAATTAGAAACCCTTAAGAGTCCCCATAGTTTCCAGGATGAAGCCCAATTCCCTTAGCCTATGCTTCCTAAACTATAGGCAAGTTTGACGCCCCAGGCACCCAGGGCAGCATAGAAAACTCACAGGGCTGGGGCAGGATACTTTAAAATTTGGAAAGAAATACAGATAATCAACATCTATTGGGCACCATGTAGACTATGAGGTTCAAGATAATGCACAGTTTCAAAATTATGCAACATTCCTTTCTACGATGCCGTGTTACTCCCAAGCTGGTTTTTTTTAAGTAAATTTTATTTTTTAAATTTTTAAAATTAAAAAAATTTTTTTTGAAATATAGTTGATTTACAATGTTGTGTTAGCTTCAGGTGTATGTAGAAAACCAACCTATGGTTACCAAGCTGGGTTTTTGACTATTATTGTGATTTAAAAAGAAACACTGAGTGAAAAATCATGTGGAAAGGAAATGTGGGTGGCAGAGTCCAAACCAGTTCCAAAGTTTAAGGACTTGTGCTGTACCAACAGGAGCCCCATTCCATTAGCAAATAATTATGGTTATTTAAGAGTGAAATCAAAGTATTATGTTTCCTTTCACTTTATGCGTATTACTTTTTCAAATGGCTACTGTGTTGTTAGTACACAAATACTTACATTGTTTGCACCCAGCTGTTGAAGAAAGGAAGCCCTTAGGCATTTCTTTTTGCCTAAGGGAAGCATGAAGAAATGACTGAAACACTAAGGATGCTGTGAGCTGAAACATTTGGGAACCCCTACCTTAGGCTTTTCTCATAAGGCTCTCGACAACCTATTACTCATCTACCCCTACTTCATATTCAAATTTTTCACACCATAGAAGGTCTGAGAAGCTCATCAGGCCTCTATGCCATAGCATGAACTCTTCTGCCAAGATTATGTTTCTTAGTCTCCCACCTGCTTCAACTAGCCCTCCACAACTAAGCTTCAGGAACACTTCGGCTAGGACAAGAGTCCCCTGACTGGTGCTTTCTGCCCCAGGCAGGATTTAGATGCCCGTGTGTCCCCATAGCATCCTATGCACAGAATGTGGGGCACCATTTGTGCTGTCTCCCACCAGTGATTCCCTTGTCTGTCTGCCACACTAGTCCATGATTTCAGTGAGCTCCATTGGCATTGACTTTTTGTTTACTCTGACCTTCATGGTGTTTTTATTGGGATAATGTTAATTTAATTTGTGGTTGATTATCATGAATGCCTAACATGGTATTATAGTTTCTCCCGAAACAGTAAGTTAATGAATCAAAGGATGAAGGTAAATGTAAGAATGAATGTAAGAATATAAGAAGGAACCTTTACTCTTCCTTCTTGTTTATATTTTAAACATTTTATGTCATGATGTCTTTGCATATGCCACAGGACCTTTGCATATGCCACCCTCTCTGTCTTGAAAGATCTTCCCTCCCGCTTCACCTGGGTTATCTACCATCTTCATCTAGTCATCTTCTTCAGGGAAAAGTTTTACATCTATCTTTGTATGATTATTTGAATATTTCTTCTTCCCTGGACCACAAGCTCCATGAGGGTAGGGACAGGGTCTGTCTCACTCACCACTAACATCCATTATTGGGCATATTGCCTGACACATAGCAAGCAGTCAGTAAATGTAGAATGAGTGTGGGATGAATAAATGAATGATTAATCTATAAAAGCTTCGTTTGTAAGTATCAAGACCTGATGATTATTTTAAAGAGATTGTGAGAAACAATTTTTCCCACAGAAAGTGAGAAAATTTCCTACTTTGTGAGAACTGAAGGCATTTAGGTAAGGGAGGGCAGAAATTGGAATTTTAATTTTCAGTTGGAAAGAAATCAGGAACTATTTTAGGTTTCTGAAATAAGGAGTAGGGGTCAAAACAGGGCTGAGTACAATTTCCAAAGTTATGTTTACTTAACCACCTTAAAATAGATTCCCCTGCCATTTAAAAGCTGCCATGTTTTCATTTGCTGGAAATTGACGAAGTTAGATCACCAATAATGCCATGTCTTTGTTCATTCCTTGGTTAGAAAACCTCAGACTTAAATGTTTCCTAGTGGGAACTCTCACTGAATATACATGAAGTGCATTGTTTTACAACATGCTGTTCAATGAAATGGTAGCACACTTGGCACTACTGAGCATTTTAGGATGAGAAGGGGGAAAACAACAACAAGAAAGAACATAAAACAAATTGTGTCTTCTGTAACCCTTAATGAAGGTCTTTGGAGTAAAATGGAATGTCAACACCAACTTTAGAGGAGACGTTCTTTGCGAAGGTTGGGAAAAGTTGGATTTGCACATAGTTTCCTTATTCTCAGTGATATTTTAAACATTTCATCCTTTTCCCTCCCTTCCTCCTATCTTGTTTTCTTTTTTACCGTCTTTATTTCCAAGTGACTATTAAAAAAAAAAAAAAAGGTAGTGCTAATCTGCTATTTTTTTTCAATTTGATAGATTGAGTCTTAGGTATCAAGGTACTACTCTAAATTTTTAAATTAAGAACGTTACAGGTAACAACCTAAAAAATACAACTACCCAGTACACAGTTAATTAAATGTCTCTGAATTGTTACTGTTTGAGGTTGATAAGCCCCAAGTATGAATTCTTCAGCTCAAAGCAGGAAGTGATATTAAGAAGACAGTAGAAAGGAAAAATAATTAGCTAGTCTTTTGTAAGAGGTTTCATTAATGGTGTCTGTGCAGCCCTGACTAACTTTGTCAATTCAGTCTCTTATTTCAAGATTCAGTCATTTGAGGTATTATGTAGATTTCTATATTATGTAGATTTCAGGCACCATGTAAATAAAGGACTAATGTAAAGATTATTTTATTGTATACATTTCTGTGAATTAATTTTAAGCAGTTATTCTAGGCTTCTGTTTTATGTCTATGGGCATTTTGAAAAATGAAATTACATATATATTGCTAATCTAAAAACTTATCTTGAAGTTTGCTACAAATCAGAGTGTTTGAGATCACCTAGAAGGAACATTTAGTTCAGTCCTGAGACAGTCAGGATTGCCTGGGTCATGGTTAGGTGACTTCCAGCATGTTGGTGGATTACAGCCACACGTGTTTAGTTCTCATCCAGTATGAGTGTTCGTCATGGGTGGCTGCAGCTCCCCTGAAACCTCACCTTCCCTCCGGGACCTGGCTGACATGGGTGCCTCTCACTAGACCAATGCCTGTCACCACAGCAGAAGTGAAAGAGAGAAGACAGTTCTTAAAGCTTCTGCACATCACTTACCCTCACATTTCATTAACTAGAACCAGTCATATGGCCCTACCTAGGTTTACTAGGACAGGGAAACAAGAAAGTATGATCTTTCCTCGGGGAAAAGGTACCAAATATTTGTGAAAAGTCTACCTACCACTCACTCCTTCGTTTTTTGGACATGCAAACATCACTGGAACAATTAAGGAACTTGCCCAGGATCACTGGTAGAGCTGAGATTGGATCCAGATCCCTGTTTCCCCTTCCTCCCAATGCTCTTGCATGTGAACTTATAGACTTGTACAATCGCTACAGGCCATTGTAGCCAGAGTCACAGAGAAGGATGCTATCTGGAGAGGCTGGCTGCTCCCCGGGGCCTGTCTCACACATGGTGTCTCTTTGACATGGTCAACACATTCTCTCTCTGGATCTATGGGTCCAACATTTGCTCTTGTTAAGGTATCTTGTACCAGTCAGGAATCAGTCATGGAAGCAGAGCCATTCTACACTTTCGTGTAAGGGATTTATATAGGAATTAGAACTTAAACCATGTGGGAGGATCTGGGAAAATGAAGGTCCCTGAGGGAAGTTGAAGGCTCAGAGGAGTCACAAACCAGTTACTCTGATAAGCCAAGCATGTCCAGTCACCAGAATAGGATGGTGAAGAGGTTTGTAGGAATCCCATGGGAAGCTGGGCTTCTATGTGACTGTCACCCCTGTAGGACCACCATTAAGCATCTGTGGTTGTCCTGGGGCCATGATGGGTCAACTGGCTCAGGAACTGATGGAGAGTGACAGCAACCTGGAACTTATGGGCCCCTCTGTGCTAGTTTGTAACTGCATCTCACCATTACAACCTTCAGATTGCTACTACTTCACCTCTGCCTTTCAAACCTAACTTGTAAATAACACAGGGCAAAGATTCTAGAAACATAGTTACAGCTTAACCAAGCAGACGTAGACAACCTCTCACATATTCCGAATTTGCAGAGGCCTAGTCAGACCCATGCTAACCCAATGTATTAGTTTCCTCCTGCTGCTGTGACTAATTACTACAAACTTTGCGGCTTACAACCACATGAATTTATTACCTTACAGATCTGGAGTTCTGAAGTTTAAAATGGGTCTAACTAGGCTAAATCAAAGTGTTGGCAGGGCTTAGAGTTCCTTCTGGGGGCTCTAGAGGGGAATCTGTCTGTTGCCTTTTCCAGCTTCTAAGGCCTCATCACTCTAACTTCTGCTTCTATCCTCACATTTCCTTCTCTCAATCTAACTTTCCTGCCTCCATCTTTTCCGTTAGGACCCTTGTGATTGCATTAGACCCACCCGAATAATCTAGGATAATCTTCCTGTCTCCAAATCATTGACTTAATCACATCAGCAAAGCCCTTTTTGCCGAGTAAGGTGACATATTCACAGGTTCTGGGGGCTGGACATGAATGTCTTTGGGAGGCCAGTATTCTGCCAACCGCACTGTCACAAGATCCTGATGGTCTGTAGCAGAGCTTGGCCAAATAATAGCCTGTGGGTCAAGTCTGGCCCATTGCCTGTTTGTATAAATAAAGTTTTCTTGGAAAACAGCCATGCCCATTTGTTCATGTATTGTTTTTGGCTGCTTTTGCACAACGATAGCAAAATTGAGTAGTTGGGACTGAGACTGCAAGATCCACAAACCTAAGATATTTACTATCTGATCTTTTGTGGTGAAAGTTTCTTGACCCCTGGTCTGTAGGCCAGAAGATTGATTTGTTGATTTGTAATAAGAAACTTGGCTATACAGCAGCTCCAGCAACTTTAGGTTTGTGAGATAATATTATTTCACAATGTCTAATCTGTGTGCAAAGCTAAATTATGATAAGGTTAACTACAATGCAAGAAAGCGCTTCCAACTATTTGTAAGCCAGCGAACACTCACATGAGTTGTGAGCATGGAAGTTACCGCCTGAACTGTAACCGCGGACGTCCCCTGGTCTGGATACTCGTGACCTTGGGTGAGGCCATCCCTTCCCCTGGGACAACACTGTAGAATTCTGTACAAAACCGATGCAGTCTTACACTCTAGGTTCCTTTTGCATGCTGAAGGTTGCAATCTTTATTCCCACAGAGTAAAAAAAAAAAAAAAAAAATTGCTGAGGCTATAGCCACACGCTATTCACCATAATTAGAATTTGATTATTACCTCAAATTCCTTAGCTGCCCAGGCAAAGGCTATAGCTTAGTTTGGATTGTTTTGTTTTATCAAGGGCTAATTTCATTTATTTTAGGTTCGTTTTATGGGATTTTATTCGCAAAGGTAATCTTATCTTCAAATTTTATTTATCACTCTATCCTCCATCCTGTACCATCCACAGATAAATTTTCCTTGATATGACTTAAAGGACTCTAACAGTATTCTTTCTTCAATCATACTCCCATTCCGTTAGTTCCAACATGGGTGAATGCTTTTTTAAAAAATGTTTCTTCCACCTGCAAGGAAACAAGATAATTAACACAAACATCAGTGTACAGTTTTAACCTGGTTATATGGTTTATCTCTCTGTGCCTTGTGAGGCAAAAGAATGGGATTTTGCCAGGTTAAGAGGTAATTGATTAAGTTTTTCCTTCCGTTCAAAAAAGTGGTAAACAGTACAGATTCCATTAACTATCTCCAGGACTTTTCATCATAAAGAAAAATCAAGATGCATCAGGTAGAATCATTAATAACTTGGTGGATATTCAAATGCAATGCGATTTCTTGAAACTTTCATTGTCTCCAGTTTTGACATCATTCATTGCATAGCAGCACGATTGGGATGAGTGGGACTGTGGAGCAAACTGCCTGGATTTGAGTCTCAGGTCTCCATTTGCTGACTGTGTCACCGCAGCAAGTGATTTCGTATCCTGAGCCTCATTCTTCTCATCTGTAGACCAGGGAAATTAATAGATTTTTACCGCAAGTAGAATCGCAGTAGTTAAATTAGTTCATACATGTCAAATACTTATGACAGTACCTGCTAATATATGTATTAATAAGTTTCTTGGGACTTCCCTGGTGGCTCAGTGATTAAGAATCCTCCTGTCAATGAAGGGGACATGGGTTCAAGCCCTGGTCCGGGAAGATCCCACATGCCATGGAGCAGCTAAGCCCGTGTGCCACAACTACTGAGCCTGTGCACTAGAGCCTGCGAGCCACAGTTACTGAAGCCCACGTGCTTAGAGCCCATGCTCCGCAACAAGAGAAGCCACTGCAATGAGAAGCCTGTGCACCGCAATGAAGAGTAGCCCCTGCTCGCTGCAACTAGAGAAAGCCCACACACAGCAACGAAGACCCAATGCAGCCAAAAATAAATAAATAAAAATAAATATATTTATTTAAAAGAAATAAGTTTCTTCATCATCAACAAACAAGGTGCTAAGCACTCTACATTGTAATCATCACAATAGCTCTGTGAGGTTGGTATTTTATTTTAAATTATAGTTGACATACAATATTATATTAGTTTCGGGTGTATAACATTGTTAATCTATATTTGTATATATTATGAATTGATCACCACTGTAAGTCTAGTTAGTAAATATCTGTCACCATACAAAGTTATTACAATATTATTACAATATTATTGACTATATTCATTGTATCCCTGTGACTTAATTATTCTACAGCTGAAAGTTTGTAGCTCTTAATCCACTTCACCTATTTTGCCCAACACTCCACTGCCCACCCCTCTGGTGACTACCAATTTGTTCTCTGTATCTATGAGTCTGTTTCAGTTTTGTTATATTTGTTCATTTTGTTTTTTAGATTCCACATATAAGCGAAATCATACAATATTTGAATTTCTCTTTCTGCCTTGTTTCACTTAGCATAATACCCTCTAGGTCCACCCATGTTGTCAAAAGTGGCAAGATATCATTTTGTATGACTGAGTAGTATTCCACTGTGTGTATGTGTGTATGTGTATGTATGTGTGTGTGTATGTATATATATATATGTATACACACGTATATATGTGTGTGTGTGTATATATATACACACCACATCTTCTTTACCCATTTATCAATCAGTGGACACTTAGGTTGCTTCCATATGTTAGATGTTATAAACAGTGTTACAATGAACATGGGAGTGGATATATCTTTTCAAATTAGTGTTTCTGTTTTCTTTGTATAAATACCCAGAAGTGGCATTGATGGATCTTATGGTAGTTCTATTTTTTAATTTTTTAGAAACCTCCTTACTGTTTTGCATTGGGGCTGCATCGATATACATTTCCACGAATAACACACAAGGGTTCCCTTTTCTCCATGTCCTCATCAACACTTGTTATTGTTGTCATTTTGATGATAACATTTTGATGACAGACATGAGATGGTATCTCACTTTGGTTTTGATTCACATTTTCCTGATGATTAGTGATATTGAACTTCTTTTCATGTGTCCATTGGCCAACTGTACATCTTCTTTGGAAAAATGTCTGTTCAGGGCCTTTGTCCATTTTTTAATCAGATTGCTTTTTTTCAATGTTGAGTTGTATGAGTTCTTTATATATTTTGGATATTAACTTCTCATCAGATATATCATTTGCATTCAGTAGATTGCCTTTTGTTTTGTTGATTGTTTCCTTGACTGTGCAGAATCTTTTTAGTTTGATGTAGTCCCTCCTAGCACATAAAGTATCTGCTAAAAAATCAGCAGATTGGGGGTTCTCATGTATATAACTAGTTTTTTTTTTTTCTTGCTGCTTCTAAGATTCTCTCTTTAACTTTTGACATTTTAATCACAGTATGTCTTGGTGTGGGTCTCTTAGATTCACCTTGTTTGGGACTCTTTGTGTTCCTGGACTTGGATGTCTGTTTCTTTCACCAGGTTAGGGAGGTTTTCAGCCATTATTTCCTCAAATAGTTTTTCTGTCCCTTTCTCTCTCTCTCCCCTCCTTCTGGAAACCCTATAATGTGAATGTTAGTTCACTTGATGTTGTCTCAGAGATCCTTTAAACTATCCTTATTTTTTAAATTCTTTTTTTTAATTCTCATTTTCTAAATCTGGTTGGGTGATTTCCACTACCCTGTCTTCTGGGTTGCTGATCCATTATTCTGCATCCTGCATCCTCTCATCTACCATTGATTTTCTCTAGTATATTTCCCATTTCAGTTATTGCATTCTTCCGTTCTGATTTGTTCTCTTTTATATTTTTCTGTCTCTTCATTGAAGTTCTCACTGAGTTTATCCCTTCTTCTCCTGAGTTTGGTGAACATCTTTATGACTATTATTTTGAACACTTTTCTGGTAAGTTGCTTATCTCCATTTCATTTAATTCTTAAATTATTTTATCTTTTTCTTCTTTAGCAGGTGTCTCTTTGTCTACTCTTTTTGCCTAATTCTCTATGTTTGTTTCTATGTGTTAAGTATATCAGCTACATCACCTGGTCTTGGAAAAGTAGCCTTACGTAGATGGTGTCCTTTGGGGCTCAGTGGCATGATCCCCCACTGGTCACCAGAGCCAGGTGCTCCACAGGTGTCCCCTGTTTGGGCTGCAAGCACCCTTCTGTTGTGGTTGGGCCATGATTGCTGCAAACACACTGGTGGGCAGGGATGGCCCACGACCTGTCTACCTGTGTGGCTTGTCTGTAACTGCTGCAGATGCCATGATGGGTGGGGATGGTCCCCAGCCAAGGTGATTGAGAGATATGGCCATGACTGCTATGGGTGTGCTGATATGAGGGGCTGGCCCCCTGGAATGGGAGCTGCTACAGAAGAGTGCCGATACCAGCCAGGGCCATCCACTGAGTGGGGTGGGGCAGGAGCCACTTTGGAGGGGCCAGCTGGGGAAGGTGGGTTGTGTGAGGTGAGTCCTCAGGGGAACACAGTGTTAGCTAGGTTGATATAGAAATGGTACCCACCAGTGCCAGGCGAGCTAGGTGGAAGGAGAGTGAAAAAAAAAAATGGTGTTTGCTATCACTTCCATCCATGCAGAAAGTTCCACTAAACATCTGTCCCTCCTGCATGTGCCCTAAAATTAGTCAATGAATGTCCTTCTTATTTTTTAAGCTGCTGCCTCTGCACAGGGACTTGGAGGGAGTGAGTTTCTGCACAAGCTCTTCAAGAACAGAGCCTCAGTTTCCCACAGCCTGCCATCCCTCCTGGATGTAAACCCAGCTGGTTTTCAAAGCCAGACATAAAGGGAACTTGTCTTCCCAGTGCAGGTTCCCCAGGCTGGGGAGCCCAAGGTGGGGCTTGGACCCCTTACTTCTCAGCAGAGAACTCCATGGTGATCATCTCTCCCACTTTTGTGGGTTGCTGTACCAGGGTGTGGGATCTGACTAGACTGTGTGTCTGTCCCTCCCACCCATCTCATTATGGCCTTTTCTCTGTATCCTTAGTTGTAGAAAATATGTTCTGCTGCTCTTCAAGTTATTCTCAGAGATAGTTGTTTTATTCGTAGTTGTAGTTTTGGTGTATCTATGGGAGGAGGTGTGCTCAGGATCTTCCTATTTTGCCATCTTGATCCAGACCTCTCTCTCTTTTTTCTTTTTCAACAGACAAAGAAATTGAGGGTCAGAACAGTTAACTAACTTGCTGAGGGTTGCATGTCTAGAAAATTGTAAAGCTAAAGATAGAATTCTGTTCTGCCTGGTTACAAAGACTGTGGACTTAACTCGCCAACTGTAAAACATGAATTCTTTGAATTGCACCTTGAATTTAGGGCCAAGGTACAGCATTCCTTTGCAGTTCAGAAGCTGGTAGTTGATTGAACACAGTATGGTGGTACCTCAGCTGACTGGAGCTCCTGAGAATACATCACCTGGACAGCTGAGCCAAAACCTGGACTTGACAAAACTTTTAGAATATTATTTGATATTTGGGTACTTGACAAAACTTTTTAAATATTATTTAATTTTGGTAGAACTCTCTGTAAAATATATTATACATTTCCCTGTCTTCTTATACAGATTATATTGAAGATGATTTAAGATTATATTAATGACTCAATCATTTATCACAATGAACTTCATTTTTATTCTGTCTTCTAATATAGGTACATTATGAGAGTTTACTGAAATAAAGAGGACTATTGTTGACATGGACTGTTATGTATTTTTAAGTTCCTGTGCTTGGTTGGTAAAGTTTTACATGTCTCCTGTCACAGTGATTGCTACTTCTCCTTATCAGTGTACCTGTTTGGACTGTCAGTCTTCCAAAAATCCACCAGAAATATCTATTGATCAAGCACAGCTGGGTTTATTAAACCTATTGTAAGATGAGAGACCATAACCTTGATAGTCTTGGTAGTGCTTCAAATGAGGAAATTCAGGGAGTTTATGTATAGTGTAAGGTATGAACTGGGTGATTTTAAGATGGGTCTTACAAGGCAGGGAAGTGGCTGTGGTTTTGCAGAGGTTCATGAATAATAGCTTTGGACTGGTGGGCACAGGGAGGGGACAGATCTAAAGCAAGCCTTGATGATCAAGCTGTTGGTATTAATAAGCAGGCTATTTCAGTTGGTTCATGGTTATGTTTTACAAGAACATGTATTTCCTGGAGTAAGAAGTTGTTATTTTTGCCTGGCTCCAATATTAAAATAGGCAAGTATGTTTGATTTCAGAATTGCATAGTACAAGGACAAGAAAGTATATTGGTTTGCTTTCTCACTTGCCTTTATGATTTGGCATTTCTATATGCTGTGGAATGGGAAACATGATAACTGGAATTGTGAGTCGACAGTCACTAAAAGTTAAGTGGGAGCCTGAGAAACTGACTTGTGCACGCGTGTTTTGTGCTTAGGCAGAAACCACTTGTTCTTTTCTTAATTCCTTGTTGGCTTCTTAATGTCATGTAAGCAACATTGTTGGCTCGCTGATCATTCGCTAGGCATCCGTTACTTTATTGCAAATGATGGGTTGGTCAATTTTAGTAGAAAGTGAATCAAAGAGCTTTTTAGTCCTCAAAGTAGCACTAGTTGTTTTTTTCTCCTTTATTAATATTTTATTTGCATTATTATATTAAGCTTTTCACAGCCCTTAATAACCTTTTTTTTTGAATTTGAAAATTTATAAAGTAATGCTGCTTGGATGCAACGTTTTTGCTTTTGTTTTTTTTTAAACCATGAATTTTAGAATGTCTGGGGATTTTATCCATACTTTTAGAAAAGTTCTTCTGGAGTACTTGAGCTATACTATTGAAGTAAATAGTCTGAGACATTGGAATTTGGAGTGGAATGCATGGAAGATAAAGTTATTGAGCAAGTATGAAGTATATAATTAATATCTAACATAAAATGTGTATTATTTTACATCTGTAGTCTAGTGATGGGAGAATAGTAAAAAAGATCAAAGGTCCTAATTGTGTAGTAGCAAACTGGGAAAAAATGAATTTGATCCATTATTTAAAACTTCTGGCTGTTTATAGTAATTTAAACCAATTGGATAATAAAATACTTGTTCTGGCCAGCAAAAATCCTTTCTAAGAATTATGTATGGTAAGAGGATATGAGAAACTGATCAAACAAGGGTTTTGAAGCCTCATTAACCATGGAATTTTTAGTGACGCGACATGGATATTGTAGACTTGGATTTATTTTGAAATGACAGAAATTCCCTAACAATATTTGAAACCTATTTTGGTTACTGCTGTCAATGTTTGCTTTTCTTGTCTTTACTTTTTTTTCAATCTCATATTCAGTACTATAATTTATTGGCCTCTGGCCCAGGGAGGTGGGGAACAAGCCTTCAGCAGCTTTTTACACTAAAAAGTAAATTCAAGTTTTATTATTGAATTAACAGCTTTTATGTAGGGAGAATTTGTGGAAACCATACTGTAGATGACAATGTGGCCTCTTTTCTTTCTTTTAGTGCATTTTCCTACTCTTAACTAGAATGTAGATATCTTACATATATCTAATTATATATCTAAATTTACACTTAGTAAAAAGTACATATATATGTGTGTATATATATGTATATGTATCGTATTACATATAGGGGATAAAAGAAAACCTGCTTGCACTGCACATCTGAATATTTCTTAGGATGTACATATATGTGAAATACCAGGTGAGACAGGTTATGATTCATTTTATATCATATAACATGAGTTAAAATAAAGTCTATTTAATAACACAGATGCCAAACTAAGGAAAGACAAATATAAGCCTCTGGGACCAAATGTAAGTGACTATGCTCCAGTGGCTTATGCGTGTGGTCATGATATTGAATTCAACAATGCACAAACAGCATTTAATGAGAACCTACCTATTAAGTGCCAGGAACCCATGCTGGGTACTGCAGATCTAGAAATAAATGGCTTTGGTTCTGAAAATTTCACAGTACGTTGTCCCTTGCTGTCCAAGGGGGACTAGTTTCAGTATCCCCCCACAGATAACAAAATCCACCGATACTCACATCCCTTATATAAAATGCCATATAACCTACACACATCCTTCCATATACTTTAAATCGTATCTAGATTACTTATAATACCTAATACAATGTAAATGCCATGTAAGTAGTTGTAAATACAAGGTAAATATTATACAAATATTTGCCTGCACATGTCAAATTTAAGTTTTGTTCATTGGAACTTTATGTAATTTTTTTTCGAATACTTTTGATCCACGATTGGTAGACTATGCAGATGCAGAACCCTTGGGATGGAGGGTCAACTGTATAACTGAAAAGTAAAGCCAGTTAATTAAACAATATAAGTAATAAAAGTATGTAAATAAAATTGATTCTGCCAAAGTATAATATTCAAAACGTTAAAACTCTGATCTTCACATAAATATTAAAGTGTCAAATATTTTGTTCACCTCATTAGTTAATGCAAAATGGTAGAACCAATTCCAAGAGCATTCGTGGAGCTAGATATTTATAGGCAACTTAATAAAGGAATATTAAGATAAGATTGCTAGGTTAGACATAAAAGTAGTTAATTTCCTACAGAGCAATAAAGCATACTTTTTAGAATTATCATTTTTCCCAGATATACATTGTGTCTCTCCTGAATAAAAATCTACAAATTAGTATGTAACCTCACTATGTTTGCGATCTTTTCACAGTAGTAATCAGTGAGTTGAGCAAAGCACATTCTCCTAGATGATTCTTCAGTGAGTCTTTGCCCCTGTGTGGCCTTGTGCTGCCCATCTTTTGCCTTATTGTTTAAGTCTTGCATATTTGTTTATTAATTTAAAAAAAGTCAGGCACAATGGAATGTGGGAGAGAGGAAGACTAGTGGGATTCCAAGTCAGGGAAAGTTGAGGAGAGAAAAACATCTGAGGTAAACCTTCTATAAAAGAGGAGAAAATGTCCAGTAAGACAAAGTCTTTGGGGACGAGGGGGTTGGAGGGGCAGTGACAGGTAGAAGGAAGGGAGAAATAGGTGAACTCTAAGTGCCATTTCTTGAGCAGTTTTATATTTACTTGTGGGACGGATGAATCACTGTGACCAAGGGCCAACGTATGAGAGATCTTTACTTGATACTTTATTGTATTTGTTGTGGTGGTGGCTTTTAAAAAGTCAGAAAATCAAATCATCTGTGTACTGGCACGGAGTTATACATTAGTTGTTTTTAAAGTCATAAATTAATATGTCAGTGACTTAAAACTCTTTTAGAAGGAAATGCCAAGGACAATGAAAGCAGAAGATAGAGATCAGGATCCACCCAGTCACTAAAACTGAGCAGAGCCTCTAATTATTAGCCACACCCATGAAATTCCCTTCTTTACTCCAGGAGCGTTTTCTCTCCCCGTTTTCTTTTTTTCTCTTCCATTCCTTTCCTCTCTTACCCCAGACATGAAATGTAATCTGGGAGCCATCACCATCTACATCTCACTGGCTAAGCAAGGTGCATCTGAAAGATGCAGCATCATCTACAACTTTCCTTCTTAGGTTGCAGGCAGAGAAGAGAAAGCACCAGGATGGAGCAAAATGGAATGGAATCTCTCTTGAAACACTTTTTTGTCTAAACGATTTCTGCTGTTAAAAAATATATTGTTGGGCTTCCCTGGAGGCGCAGTGGTTGAGAGTCCGCCTGCCGATGCAGGGGACACGGGTTCGTGCCCCAGTCTGGGAGGATCCCACATGCCGCGGAGCGGCTGGGCCCGTGAGCCATGGCCGCTGAGCCTGCGTGTCCGGACGTGAAGCCAAGTAAACTATATATATATATATAGACATATATATATGTCTATATATATATATATAGTTTACTTGGCTTCACGTTTCTCTCTGATATTAATTTTCTTTTTACAAAACAAGTCACATCCAGAAATGTTTGTTAATTTAAAATCTCTTTTATAGCTGAGCTTTCCCGGTGGGTAATAAACTATGGGCCACGGGGTTATTCAATCTTTTTTAGTATTATTTCCAAGGTGGTGGTAAAATAATGACCACACCTCAAACTCTTGGCCTTGCTGTATGAGCTGCCGTGGTTAGAAATTTGCAGGCTCAGTTTAATGCAGCAGCAAACCAGGGGACCTCAAAATACAAAATAAATGAGGTGTTGCTCTAGTAATCCATTTATATATAGCATTTATTTTAGCCTTTTTTTTTTGACTCTTGACAATTAATCATTAGATTTATAGTATTTAGCATTGATTTTGAAGAAGGCCAGTTTGGTTTTCCATATCAAAGCTGTCCAATATTCACTTTTCCTGTAGTCCTTTAGGATTAATTAGAGAACAATTTCAAAAGGGCCACTCCAGTATTTAATCTATTAATAATATTTGTTTAATCCCCCCAAATTATGAACGCTTATTTTATTCATTTCTAATTGGGCAATTTCACATTTTACCAACAAGTACAATTAATAAGCAGGTTAAAACAATTTGCTTTGCTTTGACTGAGGATCTGAATCCTTTCAATAAAGAAACCCAGATTTTTTTGTATCTTGGGGAAACACACACACACACACACACACACACACACAGAATCTTTCCTGAACAATTTTTCTTTTAAGGTGACTTAAGCATCTTGGGTCTTTTTAGATGAATAGCAGGATTTGGGCTTTTGAAAGAAAGTCTATATCCTGAATGAAAAGGCTTCTATTTACAGGGACCGATTAGCTATAATTAGCATGCAAGTTTTAATGATACTCTATGGTGAAGCTGATTATGCCTGTGGGACTGAGGATGCAAGTCACTTGTATTGCTTATTGTATGCAAATCTAGCCACTCAGATTTAATTAGATGTTGAAATCCAGAACAAATATCAACAATTGCTTGAGTATTAATGAGCAGCATGAACTGCCCATCATGACTTTTTAAACGGCAGAGGCTTATAAGCAATTGATTTGGCTCCCACAAAATGAACAGGCCTCTTAGAGCCCATACTTTGCACAACAAAGTCAAGGTTAAGCCAGTCTGGCTGACGAAATTTCTGCTTCTTCCTGTTTCCTCTGATAGTGCCTTTTTGCTTTGCGAATATTAATGGAAGGTGGCTCTTGTAATAAAAAGGAAGTTCAAAATAAAACTTAGTATTTTAAGAAAAGCCAGATTATGGACTGTTTTCAATCAGATATTTGATGGTTTATAATCTGGTGGGATTCTAAACGGTCAGTTAGTAGAGTTCCTTCCAATTATTAACATGTTATTGTTTATATATTGTAAATGAAAATCACTCTGTGAATTAACAGTCAGATTGCGATGTTCTTCGCCAACAGCAGAACCTGGGAAAATTGTAAAGTAAATGTAGTTGATCTCCTCTTCCTTCGCTGAAGAATTGCAGGGAAGAGGTGGAAAGCAGTGGCCATCTGATCACCCTGCAAGCTCTCCTCTGGTTCCCTGGTCCCAGTTTTCTCATCATGCTTTAGTTTGCCTGTCCTAAGGAGGACGTAGTAAAAACACATTCACACTAAATGGGGAGTGACTTGCTTCCATTCACTTTTCCAGGACCAGTTGTATCTCAAAATGGGACCCAGAGAAGGTAAATGCATTACCTGAAAGAATAGATGCTAACTTCCAGCCATCTGATGAGGAAATTTTGAGATGTCTTACCTGTGCCCCTCAAATCCAGCCACATATTGACCTGTCCCACTCCACCTAAACCATAAGCCATCCTTTCTTGGCAATCTTCCTTCTATCAAGATGTTTAGATAAGGGTGTTATCATGTGACTCAGTTTTTCTATGTAATTTTAGCTGCATGTAGAAATAAAATTGCTTTTTTATAGCAGATCTAAAGAGGGACAAATCATAAGCAGGTTCCAGTTAAATTTGTATTTCCTGTAAATATGCCAACGGCACTGTACCACTGTACTCTCTCCTCTTCCTCCCTCCCTCCCATCTCTCTCTCTCTCTTTCTTTCCTTTTTTTTTTTTTCTTCTTCTACTTTTCCTGAACCTTCTCTCACTGGAAAGAAAAAAAAAAAAGGCTATAAGCATTCACACAGACATCGATCTGTTTTGAATTACCTTGGTATGTTAACAAAGAGAAAAAAAGTGAGTAGCTACCATCGTTCCAAAGGTTGATTTCTGATTTCTCTCACTTCTGTTGTGTCTGGATTTCTCTCTCCATTTTTCAAAGAATGACCCTCAATAGCTTAATAAATCAGCTAGTAAAATGTTTTAGCATCTGCTAACACTCCCTGAGTGTGTCACATGCTTGTTCAAAGGCTTTGTAAGGAAGCACAATGGAGGGAAACCACAGGCCATTCCGAAAAGCAACACTATCAGGTTTCAAACTACTGTGGAACCTACATCTTCACCTTAAGACTTTGCTTGTAAATATTTACGTTGTTTGCCCAGATGGTAGCAGAATTGGAAAATGTGGGTAACTTTTTTTTTTAACATCTCTTAATAAACTAAAAAAAAAAAAAAAAAAAAAATCATAAGCTGGGATTGCACATTGTCACAAAAACATTGTGTTGATTTGAAAAGTTTTGTTGCTATTGTAATGTTCCTTTATCACAGCAAGAGGAAGTGAAAAGATACAAGTTTCTTCAGGTTCTGAGGATGGTATATTTTCACAGTGCTGTTCACCTAAATAAACCTGAGGCCTTGGTAGCTCCCAAAATATTTCAATTCCAGGCAATGAACTTTCATTGAATACTTACCATGTGCCATACATTGTGCTGATGATTAAAGAGCCTCTCCTGTGTAATCAGGCAGATAAAGATTATACAGTTAAAGGAGCGAGGATGACACTCTTGCTAACTACCATAAGCAGGTTTTGGCCAGAGTCCCCAATGGCATCCTCACCAACCAGGTGGGGAAAGGCAGTGGCAAGATGCCTTCTTCGCTCACCTGGAGAGCTTCAGTTACCTCCTACCTGTGCTCCCTGCTTCTGTTTCCCTTCCTCTCCAACCCATTCTCAGAACCATAAATTTTCCACATCTCAGTTCCGTGCCACTTGCTTCTTGTTTTAACGGATCCCCGATGGATCCCTTAGACGAATCCACGGTCCTCTGTACCAAGCCTAAAATCCTGAACATGGTTTTCAAGGCTGGCCATAATCTCGCTGTCTCTTGGTCACCTCAAAGACCCTGTCACCCACCACGCTTGTTCGCACCCAACTTTTTGGCTCACCTGCACAGAAATACTCACAGTTACCCAAATGGGATATCTGGGTCTGCCTCTGTGCTGTTCTCTATGGAAGAAAATCAACCACTAGCAAGAGCACCATTACTGTGAGCCTCTGTTTTACTCTAGAGTAGCAGGGCCTGAGAAGGCTGGACAGAGATTCTAACTGGAGAAGCACGGTGGAGTGTTTATAGGCTTTAGGAGGAAGAGGGAGGAGTTGTTCTTGGGGATTAGCAGCCATTGTTTGAACAATTTGGATTTTATTAGGAGAGGTGGAGAGAGTAGGGGCTAAAGGCATATGCTAGAGACAATGGAAAAGAAGAGATAGTTGTGGGAGCAAGGCCATGCGAGGGCCTCAGTAGAAACCTCTCTATCCTTCAGGGTCCCTCACATGTCTGTGTGCAGAACTGTCCTTCTATTCCTCTCCCCTCTGTGTCCCTACCCCTACCAGGCTAACTCCTCATAACCGTGGTTCAGAGGTTACCTCAACTCAGAAGCTCTCCCCATGCCTCCTGGGAACTCACCCCCCCACCACCTCCAGAGACCCCAAAGTTCTGTGCTCAAATCTGGAAGAGACTTTATCTCAGAGCATTGTAATTTGCTGTTTGCTTTTCTGACCGCTGCAGCAGATTGCTCAGTTTCTGGAGGGCAGGGACAGCACTTTGGCTACCTTTGTGTCCACAGAGACTGGCATGATGCCTGGCACAAAATAGAATCTCAAAACTTTTGTCCAGGGTATGTAGTGAACATGGAACAGTGTCAGACATTCACTTATGAGCATCCCGCCTCTGACCTAACTCCTGGGGGAGGCCACTATCCTCTCCCTCTGTCTGCCCCCTCTCATCAACAGATTTCTAGGCTTTTCTCCTTTGGATCTGGAAACTGGGCAGAACAAACAAACAAAAATCAGAAGGTGGGAGGTGACTGTGGGAAGTTAGTGAGAGAGGCTAGAGAAAGAGATGGGGAGAGGCTGAGATGTGAAGATAGAGAAGGGAGAGTTTTAGATTTGTTTAATTTGATGTGTTCTGTTTGAGAAGGAGGTATCCAAGAGCAGTGCAGGATTTCAGAAAACTGTGGTAGAAAACAGAGGAAATGGAGTACAAGATGATTATTGAGACTTCTGATATTGGTGGTATCTTTCAAGAAACACCTTTGAAAAATAAAAATTCTTCCAAATTAAAATTGTATTTAAATATAAATTGGGAATCCTCTTTCCTCTTCCTTCTCTCTTTCTATCCTCCCTCCCTCTCTCCCTCCCTCCCTTCCTTCCTTCCCTCCTGTTTGAACTGTTTCTCTGCATGAGTATAGGGATCAGACTACGAGAATCTAGAAATCTTAAGGGTTATGAATGAGGGAATGAATTAACTATTGAAAAAGTAAATGAATGAGTGACCACATTTCCCTCAGGGTCATGGCCAAGATAGCAGCCAGAATCTCCACCCACGAACTCCCCAGAAAAAATGCCTTCCCTCCAGACTTTGGGAAACAGGAAACATCAGACCATAATAGAACCAATTTTTTTCTTTCTGCTCATTGTCTCCTCAGAAGAGGAATGCCTTCTGAATTACCTCCCTTAAAACTCTAGAACTACAAAATTTCCATCAGCCTCCTCAGCGTGGAGGAGGGTGGTAAAATTGTCAACAGCATTCATTTGCAAATCCTCTTGACAGAATATGTGGTTCAGATGGGAGCTTCTTATATATGTTTAAATTATTTTTGTCAGATTATAAATCACTGCTTTCACAGTTCTCCACAGGACACAGATAACAATGTTCACTATTGAACCTTCCCACAGAGCACGTCCATGACTCTTCCTCACGCAGAGGGTCTGACTACACAGGCTAGCCAAGCCAACATGTCTCCATTTACCTTTCTCTTCCTGTGCTTGGACAAGACTTTCCCTTGGGGCCTGACCCTGTCTCATCCTCTCCCAGACTTCCATTCATCCATTCTTTAGCTGCCAACCCCCCACCTCCTACCCCATCCACCCATCTCCCTGTGGCTGCCTGTGGCTGGTTGAGATCCATGTATTGTTCCTAACTGAAAAGTAAACAGATAAGTACATTTTAAGGTGAAATGGCTAACTAATGATAAATATTGTCTGGCTCTAAAGGTAATTTTTTGGAATAAAGTTATAGTCAAGATTGGAAAATCACAGTTGGTGTATATCAGAAAGGAACAGGAGAATGGTTCAAGATGGCAGGATATGGGGACATGCACTCCCTCTTATGAGAGCACTGAAATCATGACTAACTGCTAACAATCATTGACAGGAAGACACTGGAACTCACCAAAAAAGATACCCCACAACGAAAGACAAAGGAGAAGCCACAGTGAGATGGTAGGAGGGGCACAATCACAATAAAATCAAATCCCATAACCCCTGGGTGGGTGACTCACAAACTGCAGAACAATTATACCACAGAAGTCCACCCACTGGAGTGAAAGTTCTGAGCCCCACATCAGGCTTCCCAACCTGGGGGTCCAACAATGGGAGGCGTATGCCCAGAGAATCAGACTTTGAGGCCTAGGGGGATTTGATTGCAGGACTTCGTCGGGACTGGGGGGGAAAGTGACTCCACTCTTGGGGGGCACACACAAAGTAGTGTGCACATCAGGACCCACGGGAAGGAGCAGTGACCCCATAGGAGACTGAACCAGACCTACCTGCTGGTGTTGGAGGGTCTCCTCCAGAGGCGGGGGGTGGTTGTGGCTCACCACAGGGACAAGGACACTGGCAGCAGAAGTTCTGGGAAGTACTCCTTGGCATGAGCCCTCCCGGGGTCCACCACTAGCCCCAGAAAAGAGCCTGTAGCCTCCAGTGCTGGTTCGCCTCAGAACAAACAACCAACAGGTAGGGAACCCAGCCCCACCCATCAGTAGACAAGCAGATTAAAGTTTTACTGAGCTCTGCCCACCAAAGCAACAGTCAGCTCTACCCTCCACCAGTCCCTCCCATCAGGAAGCTTCCACAAGCCTCTTAGATAGCCTGATCCACCAGAGGGCAGCCAACAGAAGGAAGAAGAACTACAATCCTGCAGCCTGTGGAAAAAAAACCACTTTCAAAGAAAGACAGACAAGATGAAAAGGCAGAGGGCTATATACCAGATGAAGGAACATGATAAAACCCCAGAAAAACAACTAAATGAAGTGGAGATAGGCAACCTTCCAGAAAAAGAATTCAGAATAATGATAGTGAAGATGATCCAGGACCTCGGAAAAAGAATGGAGGCAAAGATCGAGAAGATGCAAGAAATGTTCAACAAAGATCTAGAAGAATTAAAGAACAAACAGAGATGAACAATACAATAACTGAAAAGAAAAATACACGAGAAGGAATCAGTAGCAGAATAACAGAGGCAGAAGAACAGGTAAGGGACCTGGAAGACAGAATGGTGGAATTGACTGCCATGGAACAGAATAAAGAAAAAAGAATGAAAATAAATGAAGACAGCTTAAGAGACCTCTGGGGCAACATTAAACAGGACAACATTAAACGCAGCAACATATGCATTATAGGGCTCCCAGAATGAAAAGAGAGAGAAAGGACCCGAGAAATATCTGAAAAGATTATAATCAAAAATTTACCTAACATGGTAAAGGAAATAGCCACCCAAGTCCAGGAAGCACAGAGTCCCAGGCAGGACAAACCCAAGGAGAAACACGCTGAGATGCATAGTAATCAAATTGACAAAAATTAAAGACAAAGAAAACTTATTAAAAGCAACACGGGAAAAATGACAAATAACATACAAGGGAACTCCCATAAGGTTAACAGCTGATTTCTCAGCAGAAACTCTACAAGCCAGAAGGGAGTGGCATGATATACTTAAAGTGATGAAAGGGAAGAACCTACAACCAAGATTACTCTACCCGGCAAGGATCTCATTCAGATTCGATGGAGAAATCAAAAGCTTTACAGACAAGCAAAAGCTAAGAGAATTCAGCACCACCAAACCAGCTCTACAACAAATGCTAAAGGAACTTCTCTAAATGGGGAACACAGGAGAAGAAAAGGACCTACAAAAACAAACCCAAAACAATTTAAATATATATGCACCCAACATAGGAGCACCTCAATACATAAGGCAACTGCTAACAGCTATAAAAGAGGAAATTGACAGTAACACAATACCAGTGGGGGACTTTAACACCTCACTTACACCAATGGACAGTTCATCCAGACAGAAAATTACTAAGGAAATACAAGCTTTAAATGACACAATAGACCAGATAGATTTAATTGATATTTATAGGACATTCCATCCAAAAACAGCAGATTACACTTTCTTCTCAAGTGCACACAGACCATTCTCCAGGATACATCACATCTTGGGTCACAAATCAAGCCTCGGTAATTTTAAGAAAATTGGAATCATATCAAGCATCTTTTCCGACCACAATGCTATGAGATTAGAAAGCAATTACAGGGAAAAAAACGTAAAAACCACAAACACATGGAGGCTAAACACTACATTACTAAATAACCAAGAGATCACTGAAGAAATCAAAGAGGAAATCAAAAAATACCTAGAGACAAATGACAATGAAACACGATGATCCAAAACCTATAGAATGGAGCAAAAGCAGTTCTAGGAGGGAAGTTTATAGCAATACAATCCTACCTCAAGAAACAAGAAAAACCTCAAATAAACAATTTAACCTTACACCAAAGGAACTAGAGAAAGAAGAACAAACAAAATGCAAAATTAGTAGAAGGAAAGAAATCATAAAGATCAGGGCAGAAATAAATGAAATACAAACAAAGAACACAATAGCAATGATCAATAAAACTAAAAGCTGGCTCTTTGAGAAGATAAACAAAATTGATAAACCTTTAGCCAGACTCATCAAGAAAAAGAGGGTGAGGACTCAAATCAGTATAATTAAAAATGAAAAAGGAGAAGTTACAACAGACACCGCAGAAATACAAAGCATCCTAAGAGACTACTACAAGCAACTCTATGCTAATAAAATGGACAACCTGGAAGAAATGGACAAATTCTTGGATAGGTATAACCTTCCAAGACTGAACCAGGAAGAAATAGAAAATATGAACAGACCAGTCACAAGTAATGAAATTGAAACTGTGATTAAAATTGTTCCAACAAACAAAAGCCCAGAACCAGATGTCTTCACAGGTGAATTCTATCAAACATTTTGAGAAGAGCTAACACCCATCCTTCTCAAACTCTTCCAAAAAAACTGCAGAGGAAGAAGCACTCCCAAACTCATTCTATGAGGCCACCATCACCCACATACTAAAACCAAAGATACTCCAAAAATGAAAATGACAGGCCAATATCACTCATGAACATAGATGCAAAAATCCTCAACAGAATACTAGCAAACAGAATCCAACAACACATTAAAAGGATCCTACACCATGATCAAGTGGGATTTACCCCAGGAATGCAATGATTCTTCAGTACACGCAGATCAATCAATGTGTACACCATATTAACAAATTGAACAGTAAAAACCATATGGTCATCTCAATAGATGTAGAAAAAGGTTTTGACATAATTTCAACACCTATCTATGATAAAAACTCTCCAGAAAGTGGGCATAGAGGGAACCTACCTCAATATAATAAAGCCCATGTATGAAAAACCCACAGCAAACATCATTCTCAATGTGAAAAACTGAAAGAATTTCATCTACTATCAGGAACAAAATGAGGCTGTCCACTCTCACCACTCTTATTCAACATAATTTTGAAAATCTTAGCCTTGGCAATCAGAGAAGAAAAAGAAATAAAAGGAATACATATTGGAAAAGAAGAAGTAAAGCTGTCGCTGTTTGCAGATGACATGACACTATACATAGATAATCCTAAAGATGCCACCACTAAAGCTAATCAATGAATTTGGTAAAGTTGCAGGATACAAAATTAATGCACAGAAATCCCTTGTGTTCGTATACACTAACAATGAAAGATCAGAAAGAGAAACTAAGGAAATAATCAGATTCACCATTGCCACAAAAAGAATAAAATACCTAGGAATAAATCTACCTAAGGAGGTAAAAGACCTGTACTCAGAAAACTATCAGACACTGATGAAAGAAATCAAAGATGACCCAGACAGATGGAGAGGTATACCATGTTCTTGTATTGGAAGAATCAATATTGTGAAAATGACTACACTACCCAAAGCAATCTACATATTCAATGCAATCACTACCAAATTACCAATGGCATTTTTAACAGAACTGTAACGAAAAATCTTAAAATTTGTATGGAGACACAAAAGACCCCAAAGAGCCAAAGCAATCTTGAGGGAAAAAATCGGAGCTGGAGGAATCAGACTCCTTGACTTTAGACTTTACTACAAAGCTACAGTAATCAAGACAATATGGTACTAGCACAAAAACAGATATATAGATCAAAGGAACAGGATAGAAAGCCCAGAGAGAAACCTACGCACCCATGGTCAACTAATCTATGACAAAGGAGGCAAGGATATACAATGGAGAAAAGACAGTCTCTTCAATAAGTGGTGCTATGAAAACTGGATAGCTACATGTTACAGAATGAAATTAGAACACTGCCTAAAACCATACACAAAAATAAATTCAAAGTGGATTAGAGACCTAAATGTAAGACCGGACACTGTAAAACTCTTAGAGGAAAACATAGGTAGAACACTCTTTGACATAAATCACAGCAAGGTCTTTTTTGACCCACCTCCTAGAGTAATGGAAATAAAAATAAACAAATGGGACCTAATTAAACTGAAAAGCTTTTGCACAGCAAAGGAAACTATAAACAAGAAGAAAAGACAACCCTCAGAATGGGAGAAGATACTGGCAAATGAATCAACGAAGGATTAATCTCCAAAATATATAAACAGCCCATGCAACTCAATATTAAAAGAACAAACTACTGGGCATATACCTAGAGAAAACCATAATTCAAAAAGACACATGCACCACAATGTTCTTTGCAGCACTGTTTACAATTGCCAGGTCATGGAAACAACCTAAATGTCCATCAACAGAGTAATGGATAAAGAAGATGTGGTACATATATATACAGTGGAATATTACTCAGCCATAAAAAGGAATGAAACTGGGTCATTTGTAGAGACGTGGATGGACCTAGAGACTGTCATACAGAGTGAAGTATATCAGAAAGAGAAAAACAAGTACCGCATGCTAACGCATATATGTGGAATCTAGAAAAATGGTACAGATGAATCGGTTTGCAAGGCAGAAATAGAGACACAGATGTAGAGAACAAACGTAAGGACACCAAAGGGGGAAAGTGGAGGTGGGGAGGGGCGGTGGTGGTGGGACGAATTGGGAGATTGGGATTGACAAGTATACACTTATATGTATAAAATAAATAACTAATAAGAATCTGCTGTATTTTTAAAAAATGAAATTCCATAAACAATTAAAATTACAGAAAAGGAAAAAAGAAATAAGATTGGATAATCATTAGAATGATTATCTGTTCTGCAAATTGTCCCCAGAGGAGATTTGTTCATAGGCTCTGGGGCCACCTTCCTGTCCTTTAGGATTTGCTGTAGCAGCTGTCGCTATAATACTGAGGACTTTGGTGCAACTTTGTCAACCTTGGGCAGCCAGACACCAGAGAGATTTGTAAGGAAAACAGTTCATACTTTGCACACACCTGCCTTCTCAACCCCTATTGTTTTCAGTGGGTGCCCCTGAAACTCCCTTCCCCTTCACTTTTCCACTCTCTGCCCAGCTAACAAGGCTTCTGTTTACACCTTTAATTAATTAATTACTTCAGTGTTTGTTTGGCACCTAATAGCCCCCCTGGGGGACAATAACACCTTAAGCTGTGATCTCATTTAAGAGAATCTGCATTTATTAAAAGACTCTGAAAAACTTAAATGCTTTTAAATCCCCCAAAAAGTAAATTTCCAATGGTTGGCAACCTACCTGGTTGGGAGACACAAACATAGACTATGAAATAGGAGATGTCAGCAAGCAGAGCCCAGAGGCAGATTTCCCATGAAGTTAATAAAGCTTCAGCTTCAGGGCCTACACTTGGACAGACCAGTTTTTATAAATGCATCTTCTTTTTGGTAAATAGGACTTCAAAATTGTATAAAACTCAGGCCCCACAAAATATGGAACCCAAATGACCCCCACCCCCCAAAAAATATCCCCGAAGGTTTATGAGGGTAAAAGCCATGTTTACCCTGTTTACCAGTTTCTAAAACATCACTGGCACATTGTAGGAGCTCAAGAAAAATGTTCTGGATGTTGAATAAATGCATAATACATATAAAGTGCCTAATTCTTTTCCTGGCGTATTGTATGGGCTCAATACATATTTGCTGAAAGAATGATTACTTTGATGAGTGAATAAATTAGTGAATGAATGTGAAAGGTAGGGGCACCCTAAATCTCTGTGGAGAAAGACACCCTTTCTGTCCTAACCTCTCCCATTCATCTTAGGGGCAGCCAGGCTGGCCTCCCCACCCCAAGACCGGTTAGCTGCACATGGGTGAGCACATCCAGAAATAGTTTCAGAACACAAACTGCCTTTTCCCCCAAGACACCATGTGGTCAACTGTGGTTTATAAACAGACTCTTGTTAACAGAGGTACAGTTATGTGGAAACACTATACTTCCATCTATGAAATGCTAGATTTTCAAATTAGAGACTTGGGATTTGTTCCCAGTCCGCCTACCCCTAACATTTGTAATAAAGCACTGCCTAACACAGAATTATATTCTTAGGGAAAAATGAAAAACATGTTTGAAGAACTCAACCCTTATTAACATCATTTTTTCAGTAACAGTAACCATGAAACAGTTATGTATTTAACCCCTGTAGTCTTTAAGCCTGCTAAAATATCTAATTAGTTAATTAGGAAATTAATTGTATGCTAAAAAGGGAAAATTTGAAAAGTGTCTATGGATGCATAAAACTGTGTTTAAAGTAAACTTCTATTTTGAGGCTTTAGTGCTGTCCCAGTGTATTAGCATTTCATGATTCTTTGTATTCATTAAAATTTTTTTCACAAAAATGTTGGAAAGTTTCCCAAAGTTCTCCCTTCCCACCTCCGGGTGTATATCAAACAGAATATTTGGACTTATCTAGTCAAATCATAGTTGGAATTGTTTTTTGTAAGAGATTGGTTCCTTGGAAGTCATTCAGAAGCTAAGTGTAGGGAAAATTATTTTGATTTATAGGCTCAATGTTTCTCTGTCATAAGTCAGTGATAAGTAAACTGGTTCTCAGGAATTTCCTTTTTTGATACTTCTGACAGTCAATATGTGAAGCATTTAGCATAGACAAAAAGGTGTCTATGTTAAGACCAAGACCAAGACCAAGACCAAGTCCAAGACCACTGGTAAGAGGCTGCTCCTTTGTTCCTCTTCAGCACTGTACTGAAGATGTATTGTTTACATTCACTATGTAAATGTGGGAACTCATGGTCCTGAAGGCACAGAATGAACAGACACTTTCTGAATGCAGTATGCACATCGGAAAGAAGGCATTGATCATTTTCAGATCATAGGTCAATTATCTTTTCCAATTTGGGGAGTAAAATAATCTGTATCAGTTACTTCCAAATATAAGTACATTTCATATGGACTAGTGTTTGCAGTTGCCAATCCATCTTCCCATCCAATGCCCCTTTCCTGTGATTCCCAGTATCCCTTCTTCTAGTTGGTCTGGACCTGTCATGGTACTTCTGTTGGGAAGTTTTTGCATTTGTTCATGCTGTTCCCTTGACCTTGAAAGGAAATCCACTATTTCCTGAGATCCTAAAAATTAAACTTTTCTACCCAGACTAACACCTTCCCTACAATGAATTGCCAAGAAAATGAAAGCCAACAAAGAAGGTGAGATTTTGACTTTTTAAGAGAACTGCTGACTAGGCATAAAAGAAAAAGCAATTTCGTCTGAAGGCCTAAAGATGGAGGGGGCAGTCTGGGTAGCTAAGTGATTGATTTCTCCACTGTCACTTAGAGCATCCAGGTACAATTGTTGGCTCTGACAATTGGGTGCTGTGTTTGCAGGAACATAGTGTATAGTGGATGGTGGGAGAATTCAGGTCTTGGAGTCGTCTGACAAAAGAGTACAATAGTGAACAATTTATGTAATACTCTGAGCTTTGGTTTCTTTATCTATGAAGTGAGAATACTAATATCTACCTAGCCAGGCTGTAAGGATTGAAGACAATGTATGCCAAGCACTTTGTACAGTGGTTGGTTAGCATAGAAGCACTAAATAAACAGTAGCTACTGTTATCATGATGACTGCAAGGTCTTTACCCTTCTATTAAGGGTGAAGTGAGCTAAGGCAGTTCTAAGGACTTCATAAAGCAGTGTTGCCTCATGACTGGTAAGAAGCAGGAGGCATGAGGAAAGGTGGTTATCATCTCAGCAATTCACGTGGACGGGGAAGCATGCGACGGTTGATACTGTATCTTTGTTTGGAAACAGGTAAGACTGGAACACAGCCATCAGGATAATTTCTAGTAGGCTGAGAGTCCAGTTGCAAATAAAAGTTTCACTTTTTTGATGAAAGAGTCCGTCTGACTGAGTCTGAATTTTGAACCCATCACAGTTAGACTCCAGTAGATTGATGTTCGGCTGCACTGTGGCTGTGTGTCCTTCATATCCACAGACACACAGAACCAGTCTTGGGACATAACAGACCCTGTGCTTTTGCAAAAGTGATTTTGGTCTTTCCTCTAGTCCCTATTCTAAATACAGTGTTGTTGTTGGGTGTGCTCTGTTTCTCACTTCACCTCTGCTTCTCTTTCCCACTCATGTTGAACTGATGTAGGGGGTATGTTAACAACGGGACAGTTATTTCCTGTCCTTTGGTATGAAGGACCCATATATTCTAACTCTTCCCATACTTCTCTGAAGTTTTGACTCAAGCAAGAATGAGTGGGATCCATTTGTTCATTCATTCATTCATTCACACATTCATTCAATATTGAACACTTACCATGTATTAGGTGCTCTCCTCTGTGCTGAGATAAAGTGATGAGCAAAGCAGACATTGTTCCTGGCTTCAGTGAGCTCATTCTGTCCTGAGAAAGATGAACAGTAATCAAATAATCCAAGAACTAAAAATGTTTCATTGCAAATTGAAATTTGTGTAAACTTTGATTACTTTTTGATTATAAAAGTAAAAGCCTCATTATAAAGAATTTAGAAATAAAGTAGCACAGATGGTTCCTGACTTATGATGGTTTGACTTATGATTTTGGGCTTTATAGTGGTGTGAAAGCTGTATGCATTCAGTAGAAGCTGTGCCTTGAATTTTGAAATTTGATCTTTTCCTGAGCTAGCGACATGTGGTGTGATCCCCTCTTCTGATGCTGGGCAGCTCCCAGTCAGCCAGGAAGTCACGAGGGTGAACAACCCATACACTTAGAACCATTCTGGATCCAGACAACCATTCTGTTTTTCACTCTCAGTACAGTACTCAATACATTATGTGAGATAGTCAACACTTTATTATAAAATAGGCTGTATATTAGATGATTTTGCCCAACTGTTGGCTAATGTAAGCATTCTAAGCATGCTTAAGTTAGGCTGAGCTAAGTTGTGAAGTTTGGTTGTTTAGGTGTAGTAGATGCATTTTTTGACTTAAAATATTTTCAAATTCTGATGGGTTTATCAGGACATTACCCCATCATAAGCTGAGGAAGATCTGTAATCATTTTTTAATTTTTTTTATTTATTTATTTTTTGGCTGTGTTGGGTCTTTGTTGCTGCACGCAGGCTTCCTCTAGTTGCAGCAAGCAGGGGCTACTCTTTGTTGCGGTGTGCGGGCTTCTCATTGGTGGCTTCTATTTTTTTTTTTTTTTTGCGGTACACGGGCCTCTCACTGTTGTGGCCTCTCCCGTTGCAGAGCACAGGCTCCGGACACGCAGGCTCAGTGG
>NC_041227.1:39581334-39598505 GCF_002837175.3 Physeter macrocephalus
CTCCGCGGCATGTGGGATCTTCCCGGACCGGGGCATGAACCCGTGTTCCCTGCATCGGCAGGCGGACCCTCAACCACTGCGCCACTAGGGAAACCCAGGGTGCCTTCTCTTGTTGCAGAGCACAGGCTCTAGGTGCGTGGGCTCAGTAGTTGTGGCTCACGGGCTCTAGAGCGCAGGCTCAGTAGTTGTGGTGCATGGGCTTAGTTGCTTCACGGCATGTGGGATCTTCCCGGACCAGGGATCGAAGCTGTGTCCCCTGCATTGGCAGGTGGATTCTTAACCGCTGAGCCACCAGGGAAGTCCCTGTAATCACTTTTAATGATGTAGTAGCACCGAAGTATTTTATCAAAGTTCATTAGTTTCATAAAAATAATTCAGATTTTTATGACTTTGAAATCTTGCCAACCTTGCCTCATTCATTCAACAAATACTGGTGGCATCTCTTCTATATGCCAGGTGCTATGTGGTGCCATAAAAGGTGAAGTGCAAAGTCCTTGCCCTCAAGGCTGGTGAGTTGTGCTTGTGTCCTAGATTTAAGTATCAAGAAAAATTGTATTATCCTAATGATGACCCTAAAATTTGTCAGGATTCTTGCACTGGATTAAGTGAGATTAAATGAGATAATACCTATAAAGCTCTTAGTGTAGGGTCTCACACATAGTAAGTGCTCAATAGATGTTATTGCACTTTTCATTATCATCTTCATAAATACCATCATCATTATTAATTATTGCTTGCAAATAGAATTATTTCTAAACTGCTCCAATATAAGAATGTTCTCAGGAAATTCAAGTGAATAATTCCCAGCAGGAGTGTTATTACGCTTTAGTTTTTCTCATTAATTTCTCACTACCTTGTTCACGTTACTAAATTTGAAAAACGCCACTGTGTTGTGTTCTTAGAGATTGATTTGCATTGTTGATTGATGTGTAGTAATTGGACAATGAATTGCGCTTTGGCTCTGAAATGTGTATTCTTTGAAATCAGTCTAAAGCCCTAACCTCCCAGCCTGGGGAATGGCTGAAAGTCCATTTTAACAGTCGTGGCATCTACAGAGAGGAGCCAGGCTCAGCAGCCAAGCTTTCTTGTCAATCCCAGGTGTTTCTCCGAGATGCTTCTCCAAAGGTCATATGGGTAATTGTAAAGGAGGCAACGACGGTTCAAAATGCCATGGCCTTTCTGTTCATATGTGTCTCCAAGGACTATTTAGAGGTTTTCTGCACTCTGCAGGAAGACTCAACTGTAAGCCATTATCTACAAAGAAGAAAATATATTTTAAAGTCTTTTATAGCTCTTGCCTTTAAGGAAGGAAGCTTGCACTAAGTACTTATTGCAGGTTTTAGGCAAAAAGCTTAAACTCCTTTCACTAGCATTGAAGGAAACGGAACCCAGTCTAAGCACAGATACTGCCTTTTTTTAATTTTATTTTTTTTAAATGCACTGCAAGTAGAGAGAAATGTAATGTAGCCAGAATTCCAGGAGAAAGCAGGGCACACTAGGCAACCATTTTATATTTAGGAAACATATGCAAAACCCTGGGGCATACATAAAGCAAGCCCTGACATGAGGACTCTTATAGTGAAAGTGTTTTGGAGTAAAATCATCAGGTTTAACTTGGCTCAGTTGTATGACTAATGAAGACCTATGAAATAACATGTGCTACATGTTAAAATTCTATTGTGAAAGAAGCCTAGCCACCCTCATTTCTTCAGAAGGAAGTTGGAAAAGGAAGAGCTGGTTGGATTGGAAGGGGCTGGGATCAGAGAAATGATCAGTGTTCACAGAACACTACTACCTCCCCCAAGAGTTGATAGCACTTTTTCATATCACTGCTATGGAGCTGGGGGGAGCCGTAAGGGAGGTAAAGAGGTAACGGACCTCCATGTGATGCCTGGGGGTCAGGTGTGCAGTGACCACTGGACTATTATTTCAGTAGCTCTTTAAGGACACCTGCTGTATATAGCACAGGAACCTCCATCTAATTTAAACCTTTTATCACAAATTACTACAATAATATCTATTCCCATTTATAAAGCACCTACTGTGGCCAGACACATTTCCTATTTGTCTCTAACATTTACTAAGCTCTGAAAGGAAGGTGTTGGTTACTTCATTTTACAACAAGGAGCTTGAGACTTGGAGAAGTTAAGCAAAGCACCCAAAGACAAGGGGCTACTCAAAAGCTAGGCTGGGCTCAGGGATCCTGATGAGGTCTTTTTACATGTCATTCTTGCTATTGAATCCTGCTCACTTTTCCTATCTGTCAAGATGACAAACAGCCAGCTGTCCCCCTCAAGTCAGGACATATCCAGCCCTGAAGTTGGCTTAGGTGTGCCTTTTGGTCTTCTTAGAAGGAGGAGTCCTCTTCCTTTATCCTTTCCTTGTGACTGGTCCCTAAGTCTGTTATAGTTCCCTTCTGGGTGCCATGCAAGGGCCAAAATCTTTATCCTTCAAAACTCTATAACCCAGAACATAATATATACGTTGTTAGGCATCCCAAAGGCAGGGTTAGTTTTATAACTGTAACATCACTGCAGTATTTCAAAATAGCTTGCTATCACTGGGACCCTGAGACCTTTTACTCTGTCATACATACGCATTTGTCACCGTTCCCAGGCTTTTATTGGTACAGTTTATTTATTATTTTTCTCCCCAGGTGTACTTATTAAATACCATCCTGTTTATTTCTGCCTGTTCTCTAAGTTTGTAACTATAGAGTGACCCTGACAAATTAGAAAAGTGAGCAGAAATCCCACTGCTTCAGAGATTCCCGTTATCTGGGATTTCTGCTCACTTTTCTAATTTGTCAATCAAATTCTGCATTTTAACAAAAAGTGAAATTAACGATTGAGAGACACTGGCCCAGATTATAGGAACTTATTTAACAGATATTCAGTCTTTCTTCCTGCCCAGCCGAACTCTGTTCACCCAAGTTTATCCTTGAGCCACATTGCTCAAGGATAAACTTCATTAGCCAACCTCCCATCAGGGACATCTCATTTGTGTCATTGGCAAATGGCTTGTGGGTGGCAAATGGGTCCAGTTCTTCCCAATGAGACGTCAGAGAAATAGGCTGGGGACCTCAGGAAAAGGATTTCTTCCTTTTTATAATTAGTCACATAGGACAAAACAGTTGCTTTTCTACCACTAGATATTATGCTGTCTTCTTATGGTGCCAGGAACTATGGCAGTCCTCTTGCAACTATTATGGGATGGATGTCAAGGACAAACCTAACTGGCTGAAGATGGCAGATAGAAACTATAGAAAGTCAAAGCCACCTCATCTCAGGACTCCTTGCTTTTTGAGTAAACACATTTTTCTTGATGTTTAAGTTAGCTGTCTTGGGATGTTACTTGCAGCCAGAAGCATTCCCACTGATACCAATTATGTTCTTTTCTTGGTAATAATTGTGTTACAAGAGAGAGCATCAGCATGTTTGCTAAAGGCAAGATGAATTATACCAATCACTCAGTCCACTGAAGGACTATTAGTTTGATCAGATAAGAAACTTACAAATCAGACTCTAGGGCTCTTTTGATTCTTCAGATAAATTTCTGTCTTCTATTACTTCTTCTCCTGCACACTTTTTTCTCCCTGTTCTCACATACTATTTTTTTCTATGTAATATCTTGAAATATGTGCATGCTTTAATACTTTTGAGAATTATGTTTGACTCCTCCTGAAAATCCACCATAGAGAGTAGATGAGAGAACAGATTGAAGTTCAGAAGACAGTTTAGGAGTTGAGAGCAGAAAGGCCCAATAACTTGGTGTGCAATTACTTCTTAGTTTTCACTTAGACTCTTGATCATTTTATGATGAGACTTACTCATCTTCCTTGTTTTTCAATGTTGGTCATTTTTAGACATAATTAACATTTAGTAGAAGTTTTCAAATAACTAGTAACGTTATTTCTTACAAAGCAAAAGTGACTAATGTGATTTTTAGTTTACTTTTTATATTACTTAGGTGATGTTCTGTTAATTAAAGCTGATGTATGATTTCTGGGAAGATTTGTAACCCCGCACCCCCCACAGCCAATCTCTGATCCTGTATTGATTAACGGCCTAACCTTAAATTTGGAATAATTTTAAGTCTACTTCTCTGGTAATAATGGGAATTGTCAAGGGTGAGATTTTTTTTCAGCCACCTGGGAAAAACAAAGAATGAGTTCAGTAAGTTAAACTATTTTTATAGATCAGTAAAGACAACTAGGTCCTTCTGTTGGAGAAATGCATATGAAAAAGAATGATAAAGATTATTTTAGGAGAGTGATTTCATCAAGATGGTAACATAGTTTGTTCCCAACCTCAGTCTCCCTCACAAGAAGACCAGCTAGCAACTATCTATAGACAAGAGACCACTGTGAAAATCCTAGAACCCAGAGATGATGCTGGAGCACCCATTCTGGGCCACAGAGGTGGAAAAGGACTGCATTAAACGGGTAAGAGGAGTGGCTACACTCTGACTGCATAACCTTTCCTCCAGGCTGGAACAGTAACATACAGAGCCACCCTCACCCCTGGGCCTAAGATTTCTCCAGTGGGAAAAAGAGGGCTCAAGGTGGACATCCAACTCCCACAGCATTGTGGTATGTTTCCTGAGAAGCTCAATCAGATCTCACCTCTTGGGGATGATGGGGGAAATCTGTAGGGATCAACCTCTGGACATCAGATAGAGCCTAGAGATGGAAAAGGGAGAACAGGCTTACAGCAACCAGTGCTCAGATCTTAGTGGACTTGCACTACTGATCAAACAGGGATCCCAGTCAGTGGTTCTGAACATCTACAAAGCCAGGCTGGTGACCCCATCTGGCCAGGGAGCTTGGCTGGCAGTTCTCCCCAATTTGGGTCCCCAGGCAACAAGCTATACCAGCGATGGAGTCTGTTCTATAGCCTCTCCTGGGAAGAGAATCAAATTTGCAGCACTGTTCAAAGCTGAGTGTAGCTTTCAGTCCAACCAGACTAGGAAGCCTGATCAGAGAACCTGGGAAGCTAAGGAGCCCATCATACAGTGCTGCTTGGGCAAGGAGCTAAGCCAGCAGCTCTGCCAACTGTTGAGAATAGCCTCTGGCCCCATATAACCAAGTAGCCTGAACAGTGACCCTGGGCAGGCTCGATCCCTGCTTACAGTACCACCCAGCTCTGGAGTCCTACCTATATCCCTGCCTCACAAAAGAGCCCAACCTAAGGCTCTGCCCAATTGCTGAACACAGCCTGCAGCCTTGTCTAGCCAACAAATGCAGCCAGTGACCCCACCCAATTATGAAGCATAGTCTGTGTCCCCACCCAACAAGGAGACCTGAACAGCAAGTCTGCCTGACCACAGAGCACAGTGTCTAGTCCACCCAACTGTGGGTTATACCTAGGGGCCTCTCCCAACCAGAGAGCTCAGCCAGTGACCTTACCCAACAGCAGAGCACAGCCAGTGGTCTACCTGATTGTGAAGCTCAGGCTATGGTCTGACCTACACTGGGGCACAGCCTGCAGACCCACTTAAATATGGAGGACAGCTAATGACACCATCAGGTCAGGAGAGATTGTAGAGCCCAGGCTGTAGCCCTGCCCAATCACAGAGTACAACCATTGGAATCACTCTCTTAGGGAACACAGCTTGCCACCTCACCTGACTACAAGTGATTGCAGAGCCCAGATAGTGGCCCCACCTGACTGCAGAGCACAGCCAGCATCCCTGCCCAATCAGGGAGCCCACCCAGCAATCCCACTTGAATGTGCCCATAGAACAGGCCCATTCTACTATGGAGCCCAGCCAGCAGCAACCTCCTGACCTCAGAATATAGGCGGTGGTCTTGCCAACTAGAGACCCCAATAGCAAGCCCTGCTTGCCCACAGACACTACCAGCTGAATTGTCCAGTACCTCAATCTTAACAGACTGGTAAAGGTCTTTGGATGCCAAAGTGAACCTGGAAGAGGAGACCACTTATTCAAATGCAGTTTCCAGTGCAAGGAATTAAGGATCACAAAAATCAGGTAAACATGACACAACCAAAGGAAACGAATAAAGTTCCAATAACTGACTCTAAAGAAGAGATCTATGAACTGACAAAGGTTCCAGAATAATCCTCTTAAAGAAGGTCAGTGAACTACAAGGACATACAGACAAGTAAAGGAAATCAGGAGAATGGTGCATGAACAAAATAAGAAATTCAATGAAGAAATAGATACCATCAAAAAACTGACCAAACAGACAGAAATCCTACATCTGAACAAGGCAATGATTGAACTGAAGAATTCAATAGAGAGCTTCTGGAGCAGACTTGACCAAGCAGAAGAAAGAATCAATGAACTAGAAGATAGGTCATTTAAATTATTCAGTTAGTGAAACAAAAAGAAAAAAAAGAAAAAAGAGTGAAAAAAGCCTACAGGACTTTTGGGACATCATCAACTCATAGAAACCAAGAACGGAATGGTGGTTACCCGGGTGGAGTGGGAGTGTGTGGGTAAAGGTGATCAAAGAGCACAAACTTCCAGTTATAAGAGACATAAGTTCTGTGGATGTAATGTACAGTGTGGTGATTATAGTTAATAATATTGTACAGTATATGAAAATTGCTAAGGTAGTAAATTTTAAAAGTTCTCACCACGCAGACACACAGATACACACACACACACACACACACACACACACACAAAGTGTAACTATGTGATTTTTTGGACTAACCTTATTGCGCTAACCGTTTCACAGTATATACAATGTATCAAATCATTATGTTGGACTCCTTAAGCTTACATTATATGTCAATCATATCTCAATACAACTGAAAGAAAAGATTATTTTATTACTTTGTTTAATTTATCTGTATACAACCTAGTGATTTTTAAATATTTTATCATAGACAATTCCAAGTATATACAAAAGTAGAAATAACAGAATAATAAACTCCCATGTCTCCATCACATAACTTCAACAGTTATCGTCTCATGGCCTAAATGATTACATCTGTACTCTCTCCCATGTTTTCTCAACCCGTGGATTACATTAAAACAATTTTCAATATGCCATTTGATCTGTAAATATCTCCATATGTATTTCTAGCAGATAGGATACTTTAAAAACATAACCATAATACTTTTATCATATTACAAAAATTAATATTAACTTAATTTTCCTTGATATCATCCAATAGTCATTGTTCAATTTTTCCTATTTGTTTTGTACCTTTTTTTTTACATTGTTTAACTCAGTCTCTCTATCTCTGTGTCTCTGTCTCTGTTGTTCGTTGCTATTTACTTATTGAACAAACTGGGTTGTTTGTCCTGAAGAGTTCCTTCTATCTAGATTTTCTACCTAGATTTAGGGATTGCATATCTAGTTCCTCCATCTAGATTTAGATGATTACATCCCAGTTGTGTTATTTAATATGTTTCCTTATTCATTGTATTTTCCTTAAATTAGTAGTTTTATAGCTAGAGGATTGATCAGACTATTTTAGATTAAAATAAAAAAAATTTTTTTCAGAGAAAACCTCAGAGGCAAAGGTGTATTCTGTAAGGAGAATATATGAAGTCCATTTTTCTGTCTTTTTAAGATGTTTGCAGTCTTTGATGATGTTACCATTCCCCCTCTGTATTTTGACATCCGAGGTGAAATTTTGTCTTTGGCTAAATAACCTGATTACGTGTCGTCAGAGTTTTGGATCCTTCATTTTGCTGAGAAAATGTTGCTGGTTTGCTTATGAAATTTATCTGTAGTTAGCCTAATAGTTTTTCTGACTGAATGAAACCTGGAAGTGAGTTGTTTTAACTCTCTGGAGTATTGATATGGCTGTATGTATCAATTTGTAGGTAGTGGCTAGAAAGTGGGTTAACAGCTCCACCACTGGCTGTGTGACCTTGGGAAGCCCCATGACTTCCATGCCATTCATCATTTGTAAAATGGGTTCTATCTATCTGTCTATCTATCTATCTGTCTATCTATCTATCTATCTACCTCACAAAGACTGTTGCTCAATAAATGACAGCTATTATGTTCATACTTTAAATTGTGATTTATTTTGATAATGATTAAATAATAATACAGTGTGGTCTGTCATATTTTATTGTTGATGGTATAGATTTTCCTGTATACGTGTGGCTGGGAGAACATTTATCTAATCAGAAATTTTGGTTCATTTCTTTTATTTTTATGACTAATGTTAAGAAAATAGTTTAAAACTTTTAAATAGATAAAAGAAAGACTGCATGTTCTTTCAGTGTCATACTGGGGTATTATGTAATAGGCCCACCCAAAGAGAATCTCTTTTTCTGTGGGTATATATTGGATTGGCCAAAAAGTTCGTTCAGTTTTGAGTAAAAGTAAGAGACACATTTTTCATTTTCATGAAGAACTGTATTGAAAAACATATTCATTAACCAAACAAACCTTTTGGCCAACCTAATACTTTCCTGGGTTTATTTTGTTTGTTTCTTTGAATATTTTACATCTTTAAAAGGTAAATAATAGCTTGTAGAAAATTGAGGGTGGTACAAATAATTCTTGCCCCATAAAAATGCAATTGAAATTTATCTGGTAGAAATGATAATCTTCAAAGTTTAGTGTTTAATTGTTAGCAAAATAGCCAATTTTCCATCTATCCTAGCAATCTAATTTCACAATTTTTTCAGTGCCAGTATATACTCAGGCTCTCAAATTATCTTTGAGAATTTACTACCAGCTTTACTACCATGCTGTTTCCCTCATTAATGAGCTAAATACATCTTTGACCCATGTTCACTTTATATTTGTATGAAAGCAATGTGTTTAACTTTTTGAAAATTATACCTCGATACTGCATTTCCAACTTCAATGATGAACTTTACTGGCCAGTTTGATATTAATTATGGATTCTAATTACACTGATGACATTTCTCTAGTACTTATTATCTTACCTCATTAACCCATCAGCAGCTGGAACCTATATTGTTTTCAGTTATTTAGCCAAAGAACTAAACACCTTTATTCATATCAAATAAACTTAAAGGTGATATCCCTGGATTTTAATAGAGGTCATACATTATGATTTTTTTTGTTTGTTTTTTTTGCGGTACGTGGGCCTCTCACCGCTGTGGCCTCTCCCGCTGCGGAGCACAGGCTCCAGACGCGCAGGCCCAGCGGCCATGGCCCACGGGCTCAGCCGCTCTGGCGGCACGTGGGATCCTCCCGGACCGGGGCAGAAATCCGCGTCCCCCGTGTCCCCCGCGTCCCCCGCATCGGCAGGCGGACTTTGCGGTACGTGGGCCTCTCACCGCTGTGGCCTCTCCCGCTGCGGAGCACAGGCTCCAGACGCGCAGGCCCAGCGGCCATGGCCCCCGGGCTCAGCCGCTCTGGCGGCACGTGGGATCCTCCCGGACCGGGGCAGAAATCCGCGTCCCCCGCGTCCCCCGCATCGGCAGGCGGACCCCCCCAACCACTGCGCCACCAGGGAAGCCCCATTATGATGTTTTGAATTTATGAATCTACTCTGTTTAGAAAGGCAAGGATTTCCTTCATGAGAGTCAATTCTCTTTGAGTATTTTTAAAGTGCTGTCAGGTGTAAGTTTCTATTTTTTGGAACATTTATTCATATATATATGACAATTCTAAATGTTTCATAAGAAAGTATTCAGGGCTTCCCTGTTGGCGCAGTGGTTAAGATTCCTCCTGCCAATGCAGGGGACATGGGTTTGAGCCCTGGTCCGGGAAGATCCCACATGCCGTGGAGCAACTCAGCCCGCGCGCGCCACAATTACTGAGCCTGCGCTCTAGGAGCCCCTGAGCCACAGCTACTAAAGCCCGGTAGCCTACAGCCCGTGTTCCGCAACAAGAGAAGCCACCGCAATGAGAAGCCCGTGCAAAGCAGAACATTTATTCATATATATATGACAATTCTAAATGTTTCATAAGAAAGTATTCAGGGCTTCCCTGTTGGCGCAGTGGTTAAGATTCCTCCTGCCAATGCAGGGGACATGGGTTTGAGCCCTGGTCCGGGAAGATCCCACATGCCGTGGAGCAACTCAGCCCGCGCGCGCCACAATTACTGAGCCTGCGATCTAGGAGCCCCTGAGCCACAGCTACTAAAGCCCGGTAGCCTAGAGCCCGTGTTCCGCAACAAGAGAAGCCACCGCAGTGAGAAGCCCGTGCACCGCAACGAAGAGTAGCCCCTGTCCACGGCAACTAGAGAAAGCCCACGGGCAGCAACGAAGACCCAATGCAGCCAAAAATAAGTAAATAAAATAAATAAATTTAAAAAAAGAAAGTACTTATAAATTCCTCTTTGCTGAATTATCCAAAGACTATTCTGTTATTTTCAGCCCAATTTCTATCCCATCTTTACCTCTTTCACCTGCATAAAGATGAAGGCATCTTTCCTGCTTGGAAAAAATTTTCAGTTCAACTTCCTTCTTAAATGTGGAAAGTGAAGGGAGTGGGGAAACAGATGGAGGAAAGGAATTCATGAGAGCTGAGGAAGGGGAGGAGGAGAATTTTTCCAAACGTTTGTGAGGGTGGGATCAGGGGAACAGGCAGCAGGCACCCAGGACCCTGACTCAAGAACATACCTTGACCCTGGAGTCAAACCATATTTATCAAATAATTTTGTGGTGATTCCATTCTATACCAAGTATCTCAAAGTACATTAGAAAAAGGTCCAACACATTCTTTATTTCTAATTGGGCCATTTCACATTTTTGCCAAGTGCAATTAATAAGCAAGTCAATTCTAACTGGGGGTGAGGAGGAGTGTAGCAAATCAACAAAGGAATATGTTTATACATCAGGTGGAGATGAGGGTTATGAAGATATAAAGCAGGCTGAGTAGACTGGAGAGAGAAGGGGGTGCGATTTTACAGAGGGGAATGAAGTAAGCCTGCTGTTAAGGAAATAGTGCATTCCATTCTAGAAACGTAGGTAAAGTTCTTTAGATTGAGTAGACCAAAACAAGGAGACATAACATTGAATAAAAGTTTCTTATTGCTGGATCCCTGTGTCCCAGTGAATCTGCATCCTTCAGAAGCTGGTCGTGATATTAGACTTTTTAAAATAGAATTATAGAATGCAGAAATATTTTTGAGGGTGAACATGGCTTGGAGATGCACATTAGAGATGAGAGAATTACAGTGAGCCCTCCCTAAAAGCATTTTCTATTTAGCAAAAGAGAAGTTATATGACATTTCCCTAGTCAAGGTTTGTAACGGTTCCATGGAATTCTCCAGGAACTTGTTTGCTCATCAGGGAAATGAAATGTGAGGCAACTCTCCTTTCAGTTTGAGCTCCTTTGTCAAGGGATGATTATTTTCCCATAAATTCAGTTTAAAGGGAAGGAAACGTAACTCACTGTCAAGGTCATCAAAAAGGATAAGAAAAGTTAGATCCTATAAATCAAAGTTTAATATGCCAAACTGGCAGCAAGAAAGAGAGAGAGAGCTATTTTCTCAATAAATATTGTATAGATGTGCTTTGTCAATTAACTTTTTTTTTTGTCTGTGAACAAAATGTAAATGTCATGGATAAATGATGGCTTTAATGATGTATTCCAGAGTTGTGCTCCATGTTACCATGGCTTCTTAACAAAGATGTTAAATCATTATGGGTCATATTTCATGATAATTAACTGCAAATCTGGTAATATTACCACTTTTCATTTGGCATGAAATGATGAGGGAGAACCACAAGGTTTATTGGAGGTACATGGCAAAGGGCAGAGTGACTTAATGTATGTAAATAAATCTTATAAAACTACCTATTGGACAGCATTTTATGATGGACATAAGTTCCCATTTACTCTCCACTAGTGATAGACAGTGAGGGCGGCAGTAGAAGCAGAAAGCTGAGCTGGAACATCACCCAGGAAGAAATCCGCGCCCCCCGTGTCCCCCCCGTCCCCCGCATCGGCAGGCGGACCCCCCAACCACTGCGCCACCAGGGAAGCCCCATTATGATGTTTTGAATTTATGAATCTACTCTGTTTAGAAAGGCAAGGATTTCCTTCATGAGAGTCAATTCTCTTTGAGTATTTTTAAAGTGCTGTCAGGTGTAAGTTTCTATTTTTTGGAACATTTATTCATATATATATGACAATTCTAAATGTTTCATAAGAAAGTATTCAGGGCTTCCCTGTTGGCGCAGTGGTTAAGATTCCTCCTGCCAATGCAGGGGACATGGGTTTGAGCCCTGGTCCGGGAAGATCCCACATGCCGTGGAGCAACTCAGCCCGCGCGCGCCACAATTACTGAGCCTGCGCTCTAGGAGCCCCTGAGCCACAGCTACTAAAGCCCGGTAGCCTACAGCCCGTGTTCCGCAACAAGAGAAGCCACCGCAATGAGAAGCCCGTGCAAAGCAACGAAGAGTAGCCCCTGTTCACGGCAACTAGAGAAAGCCCACGGGCAGCAACGAAGACCCAATGCAGCCAAAAATAAGTAAATAAAATAAATAAATTTAAAAAAAGAAAGTACTTATAAATTCCTCTTTGCTGAATTATCCAAAGACTATTCTGTTATTTTCAGCCCAATTTCTATCCCATCTTTACCTCTTTCACCTGCATAAAGATGAAGGCATCTTTCCTGCTTGGAAAAAATTTTCAGTTCAACTTCCTTCTTAAATGTGGAAAGTGAAGGGAGTGGGGAAACAGATGGAGGAAAGGAATTCATGAGAGCTGAGGAAGGGGAGGAGGAGAATTTTTCCAAACGTTTGTGAGGGTGGGATCAGGGGAACAGGCAGCAGGCACCCAGGACCCTGACTCAAGAACATACCTTGACCCTGGAGTCAAACCATATTTATCAAATAATTTTGTGGTGATTCCATTCTATACCAAGTATCTCAAAGTACATTAGAAAAAGGTCCAACACATTCTTTATTTCTAATTGGGCCATTTCACATTTTTGCCAAGTGCAATTAATAAGCAAGTCAATTCTAACTGGGGGTGAGGAGGAGTGTAGCAAATCAACAAAGGAATATGTTTATACATCAGGTGGAGATGAGGGTTATGAAGATATAAAGCAGGCTGAGTAGACTGGAGAGAGAAGGGGGTGCGATTTTACAGAGGGGAATGAAGTAAGCCTGCTGTTAAGGAAATAGTGCATTCCATTCTAGAAACGTAGGTAAAGTTCTTTAGATTGAGTAGACCAAAACAAGGAGACATAACATTGAATAAAAGTTTCTTATTGCTGGATCCCTGTGTCCCAGTGAATCTGCATCCTTCAGAAGCTGGTCGTGATATTAGACTTTTTAAAATAGAATTATAGAATGCAGAAATATTTTTGAGGGTGAACATGGCTTAGAGATGCACATTAGAGATGAGAGAATTACAGTGAGCCCTCCCTAAAAGCATTTTCTATTTAGCAAAAGAGAAGTTATATGACATTTCCCTAGTCAAGGTTTGTAACGGTTCCATGGAATTCTCCAGGAACTTGTTTGCTCATCAGGGAAATGAAATGTGAGGCAACTCTCCTTTCAGTTTGAGCTCCTTTGTCAAGGGATGATTATTTTCCCATAAATTCAGTTTAAAGGGAAGGAAACGTAACTCACTGTCAAGGTCATCAAAAAGGATAAGAAAAGTTAGATCCTATAAATCAAAGTTTAATTTGCCAAACTAACTGGCAGCAAGAAAGAGAGAGAGAGCTATTTTCTCAATAAATATTGTATAGATGTGCTTTGTCAATTAACTTTTTTTTTTGTCTGTGAACAAAATGTAAATGTCATGGATAAATGATGGCTTTAATGATGTATTCCAGAGTTGTGCTCCATGTTACCATGGCTTCTTAACAAAGATGTTAAATCATTATGGGTCATATTTCATGATAATTAACTGCAAATCTGGTAATATTACCACTTTTCATTTGGCATGAAATGATGAGGGAGAACCACAAGGTTTATTGGAGGTACATGGCAAAGGGCAGAGTGACTTAATGTATGTAAATAAATCTTATAAAACTACCTATTGGACAGCATTTTATGATGGACATAAGTTCCCATTTACTCTCCACTAGTGATAGACAGTGAGGGCGGCAGTAGAAGCAGAAAGCTGAGCTGGAACATCACCCAGGAGAGTAGAAGGGGCTCTTGTTTTTTTTTTTCCTCCTCTTATTCACTCTCTCTTGCAACAGGTAAACAGTTCCTCGTTCTTGCCTAAGTTTTGAACAATTAAAACATACTCTTATTAATTCTGTCTTATTAAATGTGCTTTATTATAAAATATGCAGTGCTGCTTTTATAATTAAGGAGCTATTAGCATTTGCCATTTTAAACTACTGTTCTGTCTGTATTTCTTTGAACTCTGAAATGTTCAGCAAGCTCTTTCAAGATTCATTTTAGGGAAATGAAAGATAAGGAACATTTTGTGTTGTAAATATTTTCATCCCAGCTTGCTCTGTTTCAATAGAGAGACAGTGGTTTGGGGTAGAAAGGTCACTTTTTATGGAGTTTGATGACCTGGTTTGATTTTTCTCTTTTGCTTATTAATTTTTATCATGATCACTGTATTTATCAAAACATTTTCTGTTGCAAGTGACTGAAATCCAATCCAACATAGTTTTTAAAAAAAGGACTGTGTAGGCTTATGTAAGAATGAGTTGTCCCAACAGGGCCATCTGTACCAATCTTACCATGTCTCAACTTTGCTTTTCTTAGTGCAGCTTAATTTTTAAGCAAGCTCTCTCTACATGGTGGGCAGAATGGCAGCTCCAGACTCTTTGATCTTGATAGCTGGAGATCCTAGAAGGCGGCAGAGACTGTTTCTGATACTTTGATACTTTTGACTAAAGGCCAAGAGAAGACTCTGATTGGTCCTGCTCAGGCCAGCTGCCCATTTTCAAACTAATCCCTGAAGGCAGGAAAAGAGAACCTTGCGCTTTGATGGGCCAGGCCTGAGTCTGTGCCTGCCCACCCCAAAGACCAATCACATGGTCTAAAGAGAATGAATATGAAATGGAAGAAGAGTAGTTTCTTGAAAAAGTAGATGTTTAGTAGTCAAGCCATGGATCTACCACTTGACCTCACCCATTTGTCATTCTTTTCCACTGACTTTGAAAAATTAGACCCATCTTTAGGATCTATCAGGTACTATGCCAGTAGTGATTTAAAGTTTTTTTTTTTAAGAACATAGCTTCTAGGAATTTTAATTCTAGAGGGAAATGATTATATAAGAAAACACATGTAATAGAGTCGGATAAAGTTGTCAGTCAATGATCTCCCAAGTGAAGGCTCTTTTATGTTTGCTTGTTAGAATCAGGGAAGCCTTCAAAGAAACAGCTTAGAGCAGTGTTTGACTTCCACTCATTGAAAAGAGTGTGGATGGAGCTGTGAGAACATGTTCACACAAGGGCTGGAGGGGTCCCCACTTCAATAGGGACAATCATAAAGAACAAGGGAAGTAGAGAGAGGTGGAGCCGAATAGGAAATCAGAGGTAGATCTTGAAAAGCTCTTTACTATGTTGATCAAATGAGGTTTTGTCGTTTTTTCTTTCTGTCATATTGGGGTATTGATCTGAAGAATAATATATACCAGGTGTGTACACTAAAAAGTTCACTCCTGTGGATGCATGGAGGATTGTGTGAAAGATTTTGAAAGTAGAGGCAAGGTATGTAACCTGACAACAATAACAAGAACTCAGCTTCCCAGGGCTGTTATGAGGATGAGATGAAATAATGCAAATATGAAAGGGTTTTGTAAACTTTAAAAGAGGGCACGGTGTTTTTAAAATATATGTAACGTATTTTTAAATAATCTCTGTGGTTGCTTTTGATTCCATGAGGCTATCATTTTCTACCCACAAGAAGTACCCATGGGACAGAATAAATTAAACCAGAAGTTTTTACTATCTACCTGAAATAAGCATTATTTACCTCGGAATGTCAGTCTTTACAAGCCTCATTTTCAATGTTCTGGTTTTTCTTCCATTATTCAGGGTGTTGTGGGGAGAGAGGTGAGTAAAAGCCAGTTGAGTTTCTTATAAAATTGCACACTGCAGACTTGGGCAAGAATGGTTTTGTTTAAAGCTGATTCATTGGGATTTCATAAGAGATGCTATTGTATAGGTACAATAGCTGTTTAGTGAGTTTCTTTATGAGACACTCAGGATTATGGATCCATAATTTGCATTTGTTGCAAACATTGTAACAACTTCCTTTGAGTCATTAAAAATGAAGGTATTGAAAGGCTGTTAAGGACGCCTCAAAGCAGCAGTAAAATCACAACAGGTTCATTTATTGGAGAAAGTACCAGCAAGATACAAGCCAGCATCACAACTCCAGGTCTCTTCTGCTTCGTTGTCACATTTAACTTTTTCCAGCCTTGCTGTGCAGATGAGGAGACTGCGATTTGAGTAGGTTGGAGACTCTGAAATCATATTGCAATACACCCATCCATCCAGCCAGCCATTCATCCGCTCACTCATTTTAATTCCTAGGTGCTGGAGCAGATGCTAAAGAAAATAATATGTTATGCCTACAGAGTGTAAATGGAGAGACAGATACATAAGATACATTTGCAATAAAATGAAAAAGTGAAATGATAGGGTAAGTGCAGATTATTTTGGATGCTGCTGGGAAGACATGGCGGTAGGATGAAGAGGCGATTGCTGAGAAGAAAAGAAAAAGAAAGGACATTCCAGGCGGCCAAATTAATAAGTGAGCGTTGTATTGCAGATTAAGTTGTAATTCAGCTCCCTGGGAGTCATTAATGCTGGCAAATTCTATCAGGTAGCCATCTCCAGGATTTCTGATTTAAGGCAAATGAAGTTAAATGGTTGCTCCATAGTCTCCAACACGAAAAACCCATGTAAACCCAAGAGACATGAGAGATGAAAAATAACAAGATGTTCCCAACCAAAGATGGCATAACGGAATATCACCTGGTTGACCTTTGCTGTTGTCCTATTAGGGGTAAAGATATTATTCCTCATATGCCTAAATCACCTAGCACAACCCTGGCACACAGTAGGCCTACAATAAACCACTGATGTTTTTCACTGATGGAATAGTAGCTTGGCACACAGTATTCAAAACTGGCAAAAAAATAATTATTAATTGCACATCCAATAAAAAAATAATTGTATTCTCTTCCATATCCTAACTCAATTTTACCCTGGGCCTATAAGACATTAACAATATATATTCATTTAAGCAAATCAAAAAGAAATTCAAATTTACTGTAAAAAAATGTGTCAGGGCTTCCCTGGTGGCGCAGTGGTTGCACGTCC
>NC_041227.1:39598515-39640503 GCF_002837175.3 Physeter macrocephalus
CCCGTGGGCCATGGCCGCTGGGCCTGCGCGCCCGGGGCCTGTGCTCCGCAACGGGAGAGACCGCAGCGGTGTGAGGCCCGCATACCACAAAAAAAAAAAAAAAAAAAAAAAAAAAAGTGTCAAACTCTGTTCTACAGGTACACAGGAAATAAAATATTATTATAAGTTTAAAGGCAATCATAACAGTTTCATGACCAAGAAAGGGAGGACATAGCACACCTGTTATACATCAAAAGTTAATTTCTAATTTTTTGTGTTTATAAAATATAAATCACCTTTATTTCAAAAAATAATCACATAGTGGAACATCTGTGAATTAAACAGTATCAGTTGTATTACTACTACTAACAAATTCACTATGATTCAAATAAAGCTACTTTTGTGTAATAAATAGCAAAGAGCATCACAGGAAGGTAAAAATAAAATCCCTGTGATCCCTGGATAAAGTACCTGGTCCCTGGATAAAGTACCTGAAACTAAACAGCTTTTCTCTTGATTTTTCTGCATATTTTAATTGATACACTTCAGGTGAAAAATTCCAACTTTTATCCTCTCAAATTGTATGGCCTTAAACAAGCTAATTAATTTCTCTAATCTGTCAAATTGGGATGATATTAATACCCACCTCATCTAATTTTGAGAATAAAATGAGATATTATATAAAAGGCACAGCATATGACCCCATGTGGAGAGGGTATTTAATAAATATTTGTCCCACTTATCCTCTCCTTTGCTTCATCATTCACATTAGCTTTTGCAATGTCTTTTGATTAATAAACAAAGTCAACCTTTTATCCTCGTGATTTAGAGTATGTGGCAATTCAAATGCAAAATAAAAGGAATGTGGCTCAGAGTCAAAACTCTGGCTGTAATTCCTCAGGAAAATAACTCTTTTATGACCTTAAGCAAATCATTTAACCCCAGTGCCCTTAGCTAAATAATTAGTTATAGTTATAAAACACTATATCATTACTATGAATTATATTACATAGAATAACTGATATAATGAGTGTTACTTAAAAATTTTATGCATGCCTTATATCAGTTTACATTGTTTCACTGTTTTATTCTCCTGATTGAATGCTTTGATCCAACTGTATTTTGTTTTTTAGTTCCCACTTTTTACATTTTGGTGGGATGTTTTTCCCTTTTTTATGGATTTTAATTTTATAGGATCTTTAATGACAGGATTGGAAGGGAACTTACATATTATCCAATGGGCTGAGGATGCAGATGCCACCATTTTCTGCTCCCATAGTATGGTGGACATCACTTGACTGTTTTCAGGGACTAGGGACTCACTGATTCCTGAGGCCATGTGTTCCTGTTTTCAAGAAGTACTGCTATGAAATTCTTCCTCATATTAAACCAAGCTCTGGCATCTTTCTCAGCTATTTCTTGCTAAAATTTTACTGTTAAGGGTTACATAGAATAAGTTGGTACTCTGTCACATGGCAGCCCTTCAGATATCTGAAAATGGGTCACATACATATCCCTAGTCTTTATTCATTCCTCATATGCAATGCTTTAGGTGTTTTAGAAGCATGTTTTTATCCAAAGATTTATAATTAGTACACTGCCACGTCTCAGAATGAATTAAGTTTTATAACATGTTGCCTTTCTTATATATATATATATATATATATATATATATATATATATATATATATACCCTTTGAAGACAAAGTATTTCTACAGGGACCTTGAGTCCCATAAGATGCCAGGACTTTGGACACCTCCACTGAATTTGGAAAAATCCTAAAATCAAAAACGACTAACAACAACAAAAAATGCTGAACAGGTCAAAGCTTGCTTGGTCATGCCCAAGGTGGAAAAAGATCATCCTTATTGTGTCTGAAGCACATGAAATAGAAATAACTCCTTCCTAATCAATGAGTATGATCATGTCTAGAGTGGAGCCAGGAGAACAGGGAGCAAGTTCCTAAAGGACATTTGTTGACCCCAGGAAAAGAGGCAAACCTCCGATGCAAAGATGGCAACCTGGAGGCCAAATTTGGCCACAGATAGACATATTATGTGGCTGACATAATGTTAAAAAAAAAAAAAGAAAAAAAAAGTTGCTTTTAAAAATCAGGAGATTCTATATAAAATCTAGATTTCTAGCTTCTCTTGAGAAGGCAACACAGGGCTGACATTCCCACTAGTCAAGAGGCGGATATTAAAGCTGATGGGAAGGGACATCTCCAGGTGGCCACGGTGCCCACCTGTCCTCATGTGTAGTATACGAGGCACAATGCTTCCATTTTTACTGTCTGCTTGATTCTCGTGGGCATCTGATACCCAGTTATTTGGTGTCTCCAGGCCGTGCCTGCCTTTATTCTTCCTGCCACATCCTTCCCTCTTCTAGACTCCCCCCCACCCCGCCCCATTCTCTTTAATGCTTTATTCCACCCAACACAGCACACACGTGCAGACTTTCTCAGGTGTAATTCTTCGGGCAACACAGGGCTGCTTTGATGCTCAGATCTCCTCTCACAGATGCTGAGATTTCTCACTGCCCCCTTGTCACCTCCGTCTCGTGCTTTTCCAGCATGTTTTCCCATCACGTTGCCGGACCAAAGGTATTCTCATGTGGGACACACTCATTTCTAACAGTGCTCACACTGGGCTATGGTGAGGGTGCAGCTGTGTGCACTGGCTGAAACCTCTGCCCCCGCCTTCCCTTCACATGTGGAATCTGACACTCTTGGTCTTTAATCACAAAAAACCAGAAGCCATTTAAACGGTCTGCCTAGCCAGTAAACACACGAAAAAACACTTAAACTCTCAATAGTAATCAGGGAAATGCAAATGAAAACAACAGGGAGAAGTTCCCCAGCCATCGGGCTGCTTATTACTCTTTATAACTTTTGAATGTCTAATACATTTCAAAACAACAAAATTTGGAAAAAGAAAATAAGAATCTTTCAGGCATTTCCTTTCTTCCCGAGTGCACAGTCTGTTGAGATGGGTATGAGAAGGGGGATGTGTTGATAGGGACTTTGAAAAACAGGTGCTGGACCTGGTACCCAAAGATTAGATGGAGGGAAGTTTCTCTTTATAGAAGTGTTTCTTTAATAACTGACAAAGCAATGATAGAATGAGGCAGTCACAATTTTGCAACCCTAATAACTTAAAGAATCTGGGCAACACTCATCCATGACTGCCAACATCACACACACACACACACACACACACACACACACAAAAAAAACCCCCTAGACCTTATGTGACTCCTCCACATTATTACTTATTATTACTTACAGAGTAGTTTAGCCACCCCCATTCCCCTAAAAATAAATGAACCTAAATTGAATCAATCCTCCATTTACAGGAAATACAGAGAAGAGAGGAACATGTTAAATTACACTATGGCACTAACGAAATTCATACTGGAAAATCACAGACCAAATGACCCAGCTTTTTCAACATATAAATTAGAGGAGGGAGGGAGGGAGAGAGATAATGAGAGAGAGATAGAAAGAGAGGGGAGTGGGGTGGGAGAGAGAGAGAGAGAGAATCTATAGAAAATGAGACTTAAAAGACATCCCATCTGAATCAAATATAACAAAATATCATTAGTTCATTCTGCTTGATACTATAAAGATATTGCATAGAATTATTCCCCACACCTATTTGTTTAGTTTTCATAATTGTAATTACATTATGTTTCTTATAATCAAGAGCAAATAAGCATAAAAGACCTACCAACCACTTCCAATCAAAAGTTCAAATTTGGATATCATGTCATATACACATAAAATGTTTAAAAATATAAATTTTATGGTACAATTTGAAATTTGAACCCTAACAAGGCATTTAATGATCATGAGGAATTATTGTTAATTATTTAAAGGTGTAGTAATAGTGCTCTACTTATGCCCCTCCCATACCCTTAAAAAAGAGTCTTTTTCATTTACAAACATGTATTTGGGATATATATCAGTGAGATAATATAATATCTGACATTTGGTTCAAAAAATACAGGCAAGAGGGAAAGAGGTAGAAGCGTAAATGAAATTTTGATTTTGTACATATTGGAAATATTCCACGTTAAAAGTTGAAAAACCAACAAACGGAAGAGGAGATGCTGGATGGCCATGCCCCGTGACACAATCAGAGTAGGGGCAGTCCATAAGAATTCACCTGACTCACCACTGAACGAGGCCCCGAGGGACCCCTCACACGTGGGACATTTGGAGGGTGGGATCCTGGCCTAACAAGACAGTAACTACCCAACCTGGAAAGGAATGTGGTTGTTTCTGATCCCAAAGAAGAAAATCTCATTTATCTCCTTCTGCAGCGTTATCAGAAAATGCTATGCAGCACATAAATGGCAACTCCATAAGTGGATGTTAATGAAATTTTAATGAATTCGAGGTGCTGGCATAGTATACCCCTGCAGAGCTCAGTTAAAAAAACAAAAGTGGTGCCTTAGTGCTGAAAGCTTACAGATGACAACAGCAGCTCTCAGACCAGAATGAAGGTAGTCTCAGCTGGGGGTGAAGATTTTTCTCAGCCTTGTAAAATTCTGACCTTGATTTTCCAGGACTCCTGGAGGCCCTGGGAGCCCCATGGTCAGACATCCTGGGGTTTCAAGGGCTGGACACCTTACACAGGAGGAGGGATTCATGAATTCTGCTCTCATCCTTGCTGCCTCTGGATATTGAGGGCTCCCTATCAATATCCAGGGATATTGGATATTTAATTGTTTATTGCAGATTGTTTCTTTTTGCCCTTCTAAGTAGTCTGTAAATTCTATCCCAGAGAGGGCCTGGGAGAGTTATTGCCTGTTGATACACTCACCCAATTAAATGCTGAGTGTTCTTCCTTCCACGCATATGGACTTTGGCTCTGGGCCCAGAAGACCTGAGTCAATTTCAGAATCCAGTTGTTAACAGTGGGTTCATATTTTTAGAGAAGAAAAAGGTGTGCATCCTAAGATCTAAAAGCTGCCTGCATTTACATTCAAACTTTCTTTGTAATTAAGCAGCCCACAAAGATCAATACAGAATTTACTAGCATAGAGGAGCAAACTGGAATGATTTGGTGAAAGAATTTTGCTGCACTGACAAAGCGAGGGCAGGGGAGGTGTTCACCAAACCATCTTTTTTTTTAATTATTTTTATTTTTTATTTTTTTGCGGTACGCGGGCCTCTCACTGTTGTGGCCTCTCCCGTTGCGGAGCACAGGCTCCGGACGCGCAGGCCCAGCGGCCATGGCCCACGGGCCCAGCCGCTCTGCGGCAGGCGGGATCCTCCCGGACCGGGGCACGAACCCGCGTCCCCTGCATCAGCAGGCGGACTCTCAACCACTGCGCCACCAGGGGAGCCCTCACCAAACCATCTTTAACTGGCTGGATGCTTGCATTTATTTTAGATTCCATTCTCTCTCTCTCCACTTCCCACCCCAGACCAACCTTGGACCACAACCCTTCCAGAATGTTAACCATGCCCCATGGCCTTGGAATGCACTTTCCACAAGAAAACAGTTTCCCACTTTTACAATTCTAGAACAAGCACATGCATAGTTAGACACCCCTACATGACTTTGACTTTGTCAGAAGAGAGTAGTAATTCTCCATTGACAGCTCCCAGTGACTGAAAGTATAATCAAAGCCAATGCATTATTAATGGCTCTTCTTTTTAATGACTCAATCACAGTGTGAGATGCTGTTCAAACACTTTATTTTACTTAATTTTTCCTCTTGGAAAAGTCTGCCCACAAATTAAGGAAATACCATAGCTGAATAAAACCAGAAATATTGTGTTGGATATTCCTCAAACAAATTGTCCTTCAAAGAGGTTGCCAAAGTAAGCTCTGATCGCTTTTTCCTGACAGGTGGGGATCAGGTAAATGATAAACTTGGATCTGGTTATCTGAGAGCACAGATTGAGAGCTGGGCTTTGGAATCTGAGAGCCTTGATACATCTGGCAGATGTGATCTTGAGCAAGTCTTGAAAAAGCTCTAAGTCTCGGTTTCTTCCCCTGTGAAATGAAGCTAATGATGCCCTTGACACAGGCATTGTGTGAGGATTAAATGAGATAATGTATGGGAAGCAGGTTGTTGACTTCTTATTCTGGTTCCAAGCCCCAAGAGAGAAGACAAGGGCAAGGAGAGTAATCTTAGCAGCTGGTCACCCATACTGCTCTGAGCTCTTTGACAGGGTACCAGGACAGGGACGATTTGCCTTCTTTGTTTCCTTCCAACAAGTGAAACAAACCAAAATATAACTACGACTCTTGGCTAATTTATTAGGTGCTGTCGGGATCCAACCATATCCTCTTGGCCCACCAGCTTCACCTCCAAATCTCAGCACCTGCATCTCTTTGTCTGAGGGCTTTTCCTGCAAACTCTGCCCATGCATACTGCAGGTTGGACATGCCAGGGAATTAGAGGGCCCTGGGAGCAACCTACAACCAGTAAATGATGGAGGTGGCACACAAACAACCCAAGACCCAAACCCTGCAGGTGGGATAACTCTGAGGCCTGTCCTACCCCATCTCCCAGAGTTCTCCAGTGGGATCCAACCTCAGTTGCCCATCATGATAACTTGCTGGATAAGGTGCCTCAGTAGCCTTCCCTCACTTCCCTGCTTCCTTACTGCTCTTGCCTGGGATCACCTTTCAAATAAACGATTTGCTCCAGAATCTTTATCTCAATATCTGCTTCTGGAGGGACCCAAACTAAGACATATTATTATCTAAGACTGGCTTTGACCAGCAACAACTGGTACTGAGCTTGTAAGCATTTTTGGAAAATATAGTCCAGCTGTAGATAGTAGACCTAATTCATGTTTTTGCTACACATCTCAGATAGGCCATCAGCTCTGGCAGAGAGTTGATGGAATGTTTTTCCCCATCTTTCAGGTGACTGTCTTACTTCTTCTCTTCTGGATGGTTGAACCTCCACCTGGGCCCTGGACTGTGCCCTCTTTTGCCTTCTCGGTGACTTCACTCCTATAAGTATTCACCTCCTTTATGAAAACATCAATGTCTTCCTTTATTACAAGGTCATTCCCTTTGGGATATAAACAAAAACAATAAAAATCAGAAACACAAAAAAAAAACCCAGTGACCCCACAAAACCTTCCACCTCATTCCCTGTCTTTTTGTTCTTTCACAACAAAACTTAAATCTTTATCTCTGCTATTATCTCCACTACTTCATCTCCCAGTCTCTCTTTGGCCTGCTCCAGCCAAGATTTTGCCCTCATGATTCTGCTGGAACCATTTTGATTAAGTAGCCAGTGACTATAGCTCACAAAGGCCAGGGACCATGTTTCCATTCTCATCTTACTTGGCCTCCCAGAAGTTTGTACCACAGTTGACTGCTTTCTCATCCAGGACATCACACTTTCTTTGTTTCCCTCCTGCCTCACTGCCTGCTCCTCCTTAGTCTCTTTTCCTGATTTTATCTTCTCTTCTACCAAACCTCTGAATGTTGGAAAGCCTGCCTTTCCGTCTGCACCTATTTCCCTGGTCATCTCTCCCACTGCATAGCTTTAAATCCCATCTCTGATATGTGCATCCTGTCTAGACTTCTCCCCTGAGCTCCAGGACTTATGTATCAAACTGCTTGCTCAGCATCTCCACTTGGCTCTTTAATACGTATCTCAAATTTAAAATGACAAAAAAAGACACATATATATGGAATCAAAAAAAAAAAAAAAAGGTTCTGAAGAACCTAGGGGCAGGACAGGAATAAAGACACAGACGTAGAGAATGGACTTGAGGCCACGGGGAGTGGGAATGTTAAGCTGGGACAAAGTGAGAGAGTGGCATGAACAGATATACACTACCAAATGTAAAATCGATAGCTAGTGGGAAGCAGCTGCATAGCACAGGGAGATCAGCTCGGTGCTTTGCGACCACCTAGAGGGTTGGGATAGGGAGGGTGGGAGGGAGGGAGCTGCAAGAGGGAAGAGATATGGGAACATATGTATATGTATAACTGATTCACTTTGTTGTAAAGCAGAAACTAACACACCATTGTAAAGCAATTATACTCCAATAAAGCTGTTTAAAAAAGAATAAATAAAATGGCAAAAAAAGAGAGAAGGATACTTCTCGATGTCCTCCTACCATTCCTTCCGCATCTTAGTAAATTGTTCCATTATCTATTCAGGTGTTTAAGCCAAAAGCCTTAGCTCTTCTCTTTCCCTCATACTTTACACCAACTACACTAGTAAGTTCTTCTGTCTTTACCTTCAAAATTATCTCAAATTCAGTCACGTGTCACCATCTCCACAGATTTCAGCTTTGTCTTTCCCCAACCAGTCTGACCTACTCAGGATGTTTTATCATTTCCCATCTCCACTGAATACATGTTTGTTGATTGATCAACAGAGCAGCTAAGCAATTTAAATTTTGAGTTGGTGTGTGAACTAAATGTTGAGGGAAGGCATTATCATTTCGTTTACAGCTATGTATTTTTGAGCAGTTCGTGCTCGACTATACACTATACAGTTCCTCCATTTCTTCTTTCTTCATATCAGTTCCCTTTGCTCGTGCTTCCCTTATCTTATTATTTCCCCCATTGACTTTCCTCTGACCTAGATCGTGACATTATAAATTACCTCTTATTTTTTTCCAACATTGCTAACTTTTTTATTATTTTTAATTTTAATTAATTTATTTATTTTGTATTGCATCCTCCTCTCACATTTTGTCATGGGGAAATCAGGTGCTCTTTCAAGGATTAGTCATTGAAAAGTTGACAGTGAGACTTTTCCTCACCCCATACCTAAATTAGAGTCTTATGAAAGAAGAAATTCTCTATTCCAGGCAGGATCGTAACATTAACAGAGCTTTTGATTTCTCACATGTCTGGCATTGAACCAGACCCTTTAGTGGTATAATGATAATATCAAACACAGTAACTTAAACAAGGTATGGGTTATTTTTTTTTCTCTCTCTCAGGCAAAAGAAGGCTACAAAGAGACAATTCAGGATTGGCATGGTAGCTCCATGATGCTATTGATATTTCAGCCTTCCATTTTCTTAATCTGCTATCCTTTCCGTGTGGTTTCCACTCTCTAGTTTGCCTTGTGGTCTTAAGATAGATGCCACAGCTCCAGCCATTATGTACAAATTCAGAGCAGGAAGAAGAGGGAAGATATATAAGTAATTTGCTAGCTGAATCACACCCACTTTTAGATAACTTTCTTAAAAATACCCCAAAAACTTATTACCTACATCCCGTTGGACAGAATTTAGTTATATTGTAAACCTTACCTGTACAGGAAACTGGAAAATGTAGTTTTCAAGCTTAGGACACTGTCACCCCCAATTAAGAAAGGAATCTATATAAAGAAGAATGGAGAAAAGATATTGGATAGCCATACTATAATAATAATTATGATAATGAGGAATAAGTATTGAACACATTAAATGCCACGTACCACCAAGCAACCTCCAAAGGTGAGAGGAGGAATCCAAGAATTCCAGACACAGGTCAAGTTCATGTAGTTACATGGGAATGATAAAGACTGTGACTACTGCTTGTCTGTGGCTAACATTTAATAGATTACCTTTTAAAAATGTGAATTTTAGTTGGGGTCATGCCTGTGGGTTGTTGGGTACATTCTACATTTACTTTAAGGCTTTATTTTATGTATTAAAAGACCATTTATGGAACTAACATGACGAAGAAGTACCTGGCTACCAGTTACTGAGTACCTCCTATATTCCAGGCATTTTATGTTTTATATCTTTCATATATGACTTCACTTAAACCTTGCACAATCCTGCAATGTATTATTATCCTCATTTTACTTATAAAGGAGCTGAGGTCCAGAGAAGTTGGGCAATTTCCCCCAGTTCACATAGCTATTAAATGGCAGGGATAAGAATTTGAACTCAAGTTTTTGACCCATTAATCTATATTCTGACCCCTAAACCCATCATATACCACCTACTGAAATAATCAGTGAGTCTATAGTTGTGATATTGCAAATAACTGAAAGTGATAAATTAAGAACCTAAATCATATGTTGACCTGGGTTTGCTGGTTTTTTGTTTTGTTTTGTTTTTTGTTTTTGTTTTTGTCTCTGTTTTCTAACACTGTTGCCTCTGAGGCTAGGGCAGGAAAATAATGTATAAGAGTGTGTGTGTGTGTGTGTGTGTGTGTGTGTGTGTAGACTGGTAAATCCGTGTGTGTAGATTTGCACCCTTTCTTCTGTTTCTAACTCCCACTTTTGAAACTATCTCAAGAGTCATTATCGAGGGATGCAGCTGCTCACAGAACAAAATAGTCAGGGTCATTTAAAATCTCTTAGGCAGAGAGCATTTAAGTTTTCTTGTCTCTGGCTACCAGTAACAAATCTTCATTAAATCTCAAACACAGCATAAACAAAGCATGAACAGATTGTGAATGCTTCCTAATTCAACAATGAGAGATTACCACTTTGCAGATACTGTTAAATGTTGGAACAGATCCCAAGGAAGTGATTTTAAGGACCACAGTATTTTCATGTATTTGGCCTAAGTCAGATTTTCCTGTAGGAATCGACATTGCCAAAAAAGTATGCATTTTAAGGCTGTCTGGACAAAGATTTATGCTTCTACAGCTGTCTTCATTATCACCTATGCAAGTCAATCAATACTGTCTTAACCCAGTAACATCCCTACTGATGTTTTATGTATATTTCACACACCTACCTCTAGATAGAAGGAAGTCATTGCAGAGGTAAGGCAAAGCACATGTATTAGGACTGAGTTTGAGATGCAGCCGTTTTATTGCTGAGCCCAGACCAAGACAGATCTTGGGAACGAACCTGGAGTCTGCTTCAGTGAGGGAGAAAACTTACCTAAAGAGAATCTAGTGCAAGGGTCAAGGCCACATTCAACTGAAAAGAGAGGAAGGAAGCAGAGTCTAGTTTGTGTGTGTGTGTGTGTGTGTGTGTGTGTGTGTAGACTGGTAAATCCATCCTAATTTATTTGCATCCTTTCTTCTGTTTCTAACTCCCACTTTTGAAACTATCTCAAGAGTCATTATCGAGGGATGCAGCTGCTCACAGAACAAAATAGTCAGGGTCATTTAAAATCTCTTAGGCAGAGAGCATTTAAGTTTTCTTGTCTCTGGCTACCAGTAACAAATCTTCATTAAATCTCAAACACAGCATAAACAAAGCATGAACAGATTGTGAATGCTTCCTAATTCAACAATGAGAGATTACCACTTTGCAGATACTGTTAAATGTTGGAACAGATCCCAAGGAAGTGATTTTAAGGACCACAGTATTTTCATGTATTTGGCCTAAGTCAGATTTTCCTGTAGGAATCGACATTGCCAAAAAAGTATGCATTTTAAGGCTGTCTGGACAAAGATTTATGCTTCTACAGCTGTCTTCATTATCACCTATGCAAGTCAATCAATACTGTCTTAACCCAGTAACATCCCTACTGATGTTTTATGTATATTTCACACACCTACCTCTAGATAGAAGGAAGTCATTGCAGAGGTAAGGCAAAGCACATGTATTAGGACTGAGTTTGAGATGCAGCCGTTTTATTGCTGAGCCCAGACCAAGACAGATCTTGGGAACGAACCTGGAGTCTGCTTCAGTGAGGGAGAAAACTTACCTAAAGAGAATCTAGTGCAAGGGTCAAGGCCACATTCAACTGAAAAGAGAGGAAGGAAGCAGAGTCTAGTTTGTGTGTGTGTGTGTGTGTGTGTGTGTGTGTGTGTGTGTGTTACAGACCTTGGGTTATTTGAAGACAGCTGTTATGGCCTTTATAATATGATTCACTCACTCTTCTCTTAGCATAGTCCATGATAGCAATATCTCTCTTAAAATGTTGCGCCCCAAACTGAACATGATATATGGCTCAGCCAAAGCATGGTGACAATGGTGAAAACTATTGACTTTTTTTTTTTTTTTTTTACTTAGAGAATTTAGCTTAAGTCTTCCTTTGCATTACCTAAAGCCTTCGATATTTGTTATTCATAGTTAGCCCTTGCAAAGGAGCTCATCATTTCAAAACAGTGTGTGTGTGTGTGTGTGTGTGTGTGTGTGTGTGTGTGTGTGTTACAGACCTTGGGTTATTTGAAGACAACTGTTATGGCAAGGAGCTCATCATTTCAAAACAGCGATTCCCAAACTTGGCCATTCACTGGAATCACCTGGGAAGTTTCAAAAATAGTGTTTATTGTGTCCCACTGCCAGAGACAATGATTTATTTGGTTTAGAATGTGGCCTAGTTTTGGGGATTTTTAAAAGATCCCCAGGTGATTCCAAAGTGCAGCCAAGTTTGGGAACCACTTTTCTAACCCTTTTTGCCCAAAGTGTGGTCCATGCCATTGGCATCACTTGAGAGCTTATTAGAAATGCAGGTGCTTGGGCCACCTAGACCTTCTGAACTAGTCTCTGCATTTTAACAAACCTGTTCCTGCTTCTTGAATTGACTTACTCTCTCCTCTCAGCTATCTAGTCCCTAGAGAGGCCAGAGGATGGAGGCTGCTCTCGTGGAGGGAGGAAGTCATGTGCTGGTGAGCTTACCCTGCCTGTGGCAACATTAGGAGAAAGGAGAACGCATTCTACTTAAGAACAACTTTAGGGGTGGGAGACCTAGCAAGATGGTAGCCAGCTGAGTCACTCCTTCCATTGGGAGGGAGGGCATGTAATTTCCCCAAAGTGGTTTCCTGGAAGCTTTTCCTGTGTTAGGGGCTAAGGTGAAAATGAAGGGAGAGGCTATGAGTCATTTCCCATCCCCCACCCCCTTTCGCTTGACTAGGACAAGGGGACAGATATCTGGCGGGCCTGACAGAGGGTGCTGGTGAGAAGGCCATGGAGGAGGAACTAGACTGGTGAAAAGGAGGCATAAGATGGACAAGCGAGGTCTGAAAATAAGAGGTGCCCAGAATAAGAGGGGGCAGCCGCAAGAGCAGCCAGGGGTGGTCAACAACTCACATTGTCCGCAGATGATGTGTGCTCCCCAGGGTCTTCTTTTACTTAGGGACTTGGGGTTTGCTTTGGTGTCCTGACTTTCAGAAAGGTCACCACAGTTATGTAAGCATCTCATCATTGGGTGAAGGTTAGTGAGGGTAGTGGTTGGCTTCATTGGATCAGTGGCTGCAATTTTTTTCCATTCAGGAATCTTGAAATGATATCTCTCAAAGGAGCGATTTGTCTTTCAGGGACATTAACAAAAGAGGGTCCAGGAGAGAGAGGACCATAAGCAGCTCTTCAGCTTTCCACTGCCAACTGTTCTAGGACCTGGCCTTTCTCTTGCATCTGTCTTTCATCTTAACTTACAGATATGCTAAGTCGGTCTTAAACTCCGGAAGACAGAATAATGCAAAAACACAAACAGCCACCAACATAAAACACAAACATACCAGACATGAGGAAACACAATCTTAGCTCTTCTTTCCCCTGCCAAACCCACAGTCTGCTCATTGCCCTGTTTTTTCTAGAGAATTGTCAGCAGTCATGGCACCACTTCCTCACCACATCCTTGCTCTTTGCCTCCTGGAATTTAGCTCTTCCCCAAGTGGTCAACTGAAACCTCTCATCCAAAGGGCACTTGTGGCCTCCTCATCGCCAAATCCAAAAACCTTTTCTTAGCTTCAGCTCCTTTAGTTTGCAGGTCATTTATTTGACGTTGTTGAGTATATTTCCTTTTTTCCCTTCAAGTGGTCAAATATGACCCTGGGTGAATAAACTATACACACACACACACACACACACACACACACACACACACGACATTTGCACAGATATGTATTTTTTATTTTGCTTTGTAGAAATGGGATCATATTTTATAATCCTCTCTGCTTCTTGCCTTACTCACTTAACAGTTCACTGTGGAAATCTCTTCAAATGAGCTGGCATAGAACTAACTTATTCTTGTAAATATTATGAAAGTACCACAAAACTTTTAGCCATTCCCCTATTGATGGATATTCCAATTTGTTTTCAGACATTTTCCACTCTGGGATGGTGATTTCATATTATGGGATAAATTCCCAGTTGGGGGATGGCTGGATCAAAAGATACAAGTATATTTAATTTATATTTAATGTGTACATTAATTTTAATAGACATTGCCAGATGACCTTCTCAAAAGCTGTACCATTTCACATTTCCACCAGCAGTGTTTGAGTAGCCCTTTCCAGAAGCATTATAGCCTTCAAAAATTTTTTACAAATCTGTTGCATTTCCTCAACTACCATAGAAGTTGAGCATATTTTCAAATGTTTATTCGCCATTTGGATGTGTTCTTTGAACCTGGCTATTTATATTCTTATTCCAGTTTCTTAACCTCCCTGAACTTCAGCTGCTTCACAAGGTTATTATGAGGATTAAATAAAATATTTATATGAAGGGTTTGCCCAAAGTCTGGCACAAGCAACACGCTTGATAAGACAGGAGCTGGTGTTAATTGTTTTGGATTCCTTTTTCCTTATTTAGTTGTTCTTCATCCTCATACCTTTAAAATGTATTGATAGCTATTTTCCAAAATTCTACTGTCAAATCCCTTTCTTTTTGACACTCTGTACTCTCTCTGTCAACAATCTCCATCACTTCCACAATTTCAGCTTTACTAATGTCTGTTCTGCTGAGCGATCTGAATTTCTAATTCTGATTTATCTTTCAAGTTCAAAAGGAGCAATTTCAGTATCCTACTGGGCCCTGTGCTCCCAGCCTCTCCTCCCACAAAACAGGCAAAGCAACCTCCTAAGTGAGATTCATCATCTTCCCACCTCTGCTTCCTGTATCCCTAAGGACACTGTTTCCTCCAAGACCTTGGGACTTGAAATCTCCAAGTCACCATGCTGCTTTGTCCTAGATGTTCATTTCAGTGGCAAAGCTCCATAAACGAAACCTCTATAATGACTCTTATATCCATCCCCTCTGTTCTCCTCCCACTGTTTCTACTCTAGTTCACTACCTCAACAACTAAAATAGCTAACTAAGCAGTCCTTCTTCTGTCAACGTCTCACTTCTCCAGTCCATCTGTTATACGACAGACAAAATATTCTAAAACAGTAGCAGAATCATGTCACCCCCTTAAAAGCATTTACCAGTCTCTTCCTTCACAGAAAAAGGTTCACGCTTGTCTTGGTGGGCACTGTCCCCATGCCTTCACGTACCCCATGTTTTCATCACACAAGTTTCCTTCCTCTCCACCAATATACCAGGCTTAAGCACACTCAAGTGTTTTTGCTCTGCTGTCCCGAGAGCCTAGCTGCCTCTCATTTCTCCACCTGTTGAAATGCTATTTCTTTTCCTCTATTGAGATCCTCCTCATTCACCCACCTAGATTGAATCAACTACTGTAACAATTTCCTGCAGCGTCTCCCAATTTAATTTTTCTATAATAACAATTATTATAGTAGGTCATTTACATGATTCTTCTTGCTCCATTAGATTATAAGCTTCCTGAAGGGCAAAATCTGCTTCTTGTTTCCAATTACGTTTTCTTTCTTTGCTGTGTTTCCCCATCTCAATTTCTTATCTGGTACCTTATAAATGCTTCTTCCTTTTTAAAAAAATTTTTATTTCATTATAAATGTATGACTGAGGTTTGGGGTTGGGGGCAAATGGAATGAAACTGGAGAAAGCTTTGCCAATGACCAGTTGTCTTAGATTCCCATAGGTGGCAGTCAGCGGCAATGGGACTGGTCCATCCCATGGGTACCTTCTGTTTGCTCGTGTACAATAGTATATGAACACATGCTGTACCAGTTGGCCAACATTTACAGTCAGAAAATTTCTCATAAGCATCTGGCTTTTCTCAAAAGAAGGATCATTGGCAAGAGTAGATCTTTGTTCTTTGATGGCAAAATTGATGGAGATGAGCAACTGCAGCCTCCTTTGGGCTGGCACAGGTTCTCATCCTTGCTTTCACCCTACCTGGACGCCCACACCCATGGACAGTACCTGCATGAAACCTGCAGGCATCTGATCCCATTATCACAGCACTAACTCAGTGTGGGACCCTGGGCTAGTCAATTGACCCTTGGACCTCATGTTCTCATCTGTATAATGGGGGGTAAACCTGATTATTCTAAATCTTTTATTTACCAAAGTTTTCTTTTACTCATTTCTTCCCCACAGAACTCATGTTTAAAAATTTTCTCTGTGAAACAATGCACCTATTGAACCTACCTATTTTTTTCCATTTATGCTATCTTCCTTTTCCATATTGAGTCATATTGTAACCTTTAGTTCATAATTATCTGGGTTATAATAATATTCTGAAATGCCATAATTTTCTATCATGCTTGTTTTGCTAACTAATCTGTAAAGTTAAGAAAGCGTATGAATACTTAAGTAGTCTTTATTGCTATTGGTTGCTAAGTTTTGTTTAGTTCTCTCCTTTCTATAACAGACTGTTACTGTGACAACCTGGTATGGGTCTCTGGGAACAATGGCTGGATCCACTAGCTAGTAGCTCTGGCAATTCCTGTGATATCACTGGGAGCCAGTCAGAGCTATTACAATGTCAGATTGATAGAATTACAGTGTATGTATTTATGTATATAAATATATATTAAAATATATGTGTGTGTATATATATATATACTAAACATATATATGTACTAAACAGATATATGTATATGCATATATAGAGAGAGCAACAGACAGACAGAAGGAGGAACTTTTAGTAGCCTTATTATGATTGCATGGATAATGCTTATTATTGAAACAACCAAATAAACAACTACAGCCAGTGAGGCATACGGTAGAACTTGAAAGTTTCCCACTCCCTTTCCAACCTCATTCCTTAATTGTTTTGAATATAATTGTCTAATTCCTTTTTCTTTCCATGTGCACATTTTTAAAAATTTCAAACATGCTCTAAACTCTATTATTCTTTTTGCTTCTTTTCCTCTTACTTCCCAATATGAGTTAGATATCCTTCCATTCCAGTACATTTTCATCTACCTCATTCTTCTTAATTGCTTCTTATTCCAATGAATGTGAATATCATAAAGTATTTAACTAGTTTCCTTCTGATTCTCTTTCTAGTTTAATGATCAGTTTCCTTTTTAGAGAAGAAGGTAAAACAATCATTGCATGACTGGGTCTCTGGCCAAAATGTTAACTAATCATAGGTATTCGAGAATTAACTTCATGTACATATGCAAAATCCTCTAGCAACTGAATTATCTTCTAGATCACTTTTTCAGAAGTGAGAATCTGGACTTAATACCAGCTACCCATTTTAATCATAAAAATAGCAACTCATGTTCTGAGCACTTACTATGTGCCAGGATCCATGCTAAGTATTTTACATAAGTTATTCACATTTAATCCTCCCAATAATCCTAAAGGCAGATACTGTTATTACATCCATTTTACAGAAATATAAGTGGAGTAATTTGCCCAAAGTCACATAAGTCTTAAAGGGGCAAAACTGGAATTTGAACACAGACAAACCCAAATTGGAAACTATGTTCTTAACTTGGATTGCTGAGGGGACAGGAGACTTCTCATAGGGTCTGCTTTCCTTCCCCCCACCCCATGTGTGTGGAGCTGTAACAGGGGGGTGAGGGGGGAAGAATGAAGGATCTCTCCTGTGTCCTAGGCCAAGAGTGTCATCAGAACTAGGTTATTGCCAAAAAGAGGCTGGTAGGAGCAGCAAAGTCAAAGCTCATTTCTGTTACAACTTGGTAGCCCTGGAATGCCTTCAAATGAGATGCTGTCTGCAGTTCTCTTGAGACCTAGTTTATGTTTATGCAGAAATAGACTGTAGCAGGGAAAGCCTCAGGTTAGGCTCTTAAGATTTAGATTTGCCACGAACCAGCTGTGTGATCATGGTTTCCTTCATCAGAGAATGAGGCTTGGAACCCTCGGTCTCTGAGGGATATTTTTATTTTGAAATAATTTCAGACTTACAGAAAAATCTCAAAAATAGTACAAAGAATTTTCATTCCTATTTACCTTTCATACAGAATCCTCCATTGTTAAGATTTTACCATGTTTGTTCTGTTGTTCTCCAGCCCGTCTACACACAAGCTCTCTCTCTCTCTCTCTCTCTCTCACACACACACACACACACACACACACACACACGTGTGGATTTGTTTTTAAAACATATCATTATTTTTATTTCTGAACTGTTAGGAGTAAGATATTGATATCATGCCTCTTTACCTTTAAATATTTGTGTATTTCCTGAAAATAAAGCCATTCTCTTATCTAACCATAATACAATTATTAAAATTTGGATCTTAATATTGATAACAGTACAATATTCTCATCTACACAACTTATTTGAATTTTACCAACTGTCCTGTCCCACTAATGTCCTTTTTAATAAAATAATTGTATTTTTCTGGTCTAGTGTCCATCAGGATCATATATTACATTTCATTGTCATTTATTTTTGGTCTCCTAAAATCTGGAACATTTCCTCAGTCTGTTTGTCTTAAGTGAGTTTAACATTTTTGAAGAGTACAAGCCAGTTATTTTGTGGAATATCCCTAAATTTGGTTTGTGTGATGTTTCCTCGTGGTTGGATTCAGGTTATGCATCTTTGCCAGGAATGTCACGGAAGTGATGTTGTTTCCTTCTTGTGCCTAATATTGGGAGGCACAGGATGTCTCGTTACTGGTATTGGTTAAATTCAAGACCTGATAAAGATGGGATCTGCCCGATTTCTCCCTTATAAAGTTACTATTTTCCCTTTGTGATTAATGTGTGTCTTAATGCAATATCTCGTTTATCATCAAAGTTTTCACCCAATAGTTTTAGTAACCATTGATGATTTTTATCTGAAATATTATTTATAAGTTGGTTGCCAGATACATACTGAGATTCTTGTTTTGTAACTTTTGTTTACAAAGGCTTTATTAACAATAATAAAAATTCATTACTGAGTGTGACTTCAGTACCATGTGGGTGAGTTCGTCATCCAAATTCAATCAGTCATATTTAACTTTGCAGACTGTAATTATTGATCACATTTACTACTGAGGTTAAGGGAAAGTATATAAGGAAAAATAATAGCTTTTAGCATACTGTTAAATATTTTTTACCCCAGGTTTTTTTTTCTTTTGTTTTTTGTTTTTTTTTTGCGGTCCGCGGGCCTCTCACTGTTGTGGCCTCTCCCGTTGTGGAGCACAGGCTCCGGACGCGCAGGCTCAGTGGCCATGGCTCATGGGCCTAGCCGCTCCGCGGCATGTGGGATCTTCCTGGACCGGGGCACGAACCCGTATCCCCTGCATCGGCAGGCGGACTCTCAACCACTGCGCCACCAGGAAAGCCCTTACCCCAGTTTTATGGAGATATAATTTCCATACAGCACTGTATAAGTTGAAGGTGTACAACATAATGATTTGACTTACATATATTGTAAAATGATTAACATAATAAATCTAGTTAACACCCATCATCTTATATAGATTAAGAACAAAAGAAAGAACACACGTTTTTTTCCGTTGTGATAAGAACTCTTAGGATCTATTCTTGTAACAACTTTCAAATATTTTTTCAAATATATCCAAGTGAAACTTTTTTTTTTTCCTGTGCTGGGTCTTTGTTGTGGTGCACTGGTTCTTCTTTGTTGCAGTGTGCAGGCTTCTCTAGTTGTGGCCCACAGGCTTCTCTAGGTGTGGCACGCGTGCTCCAGAGCTTGCAGTCTCAGTAGTTGTGGTGCTCGGGCTCTCTAGTTGCAGTGCGTGGGCTCTGTAGTTGTGGTACGTGGGCTCCGGAGCTTGCGGGCTCAGTAGTTGCGGTGTGCAGGCATGTGGGATCTTAGTTCCCCAACCAGGGATCAAACCCCTGTCCCCTACATTGGAAGGTGGATTCTTAACCACTGGACCACCAGGGAAGTCCCCTATCCAAGTGAAACTTCTGCTTTGTGAAAGAAACTTCCAAATGTTAAAGATGAAGGTTATTTATGTGGGAATTTACACTGTTTTTATATTTGAGGTCCACTTACTTGCCAAATATCAAACATTTAGGTTCAAGGAAGAAGGCCAACTTAATTTCATTGATTGTTTTTAAGGGGACAAATAAAAGAAATATAGACATTTATCACTTACTAGCTGCAAAATTGACACTAAGGAATAACTTTCCATAGTGCATATAACCCGTTGCTCCTCCAGCCCAGGCTTCCCTCATGGTCTCCACTTAGAGGGCTGGGCTCCCTCGCTGTGGTCCTCAGGAAAGCACTGAGTCATTTAGGTCAGAGAGGCTTGGATAGGGCTCCTTATGCTTTCTTGTTTCCTCAAAGCTTGGAAAGTTATAGTCTAAACATGTGTTCTTTAACTTATGAGCAATTTCACTTCCCTCTGAGGGTTTTGAGCCTGTCCTTTCTCTCCCCTAAAAAAACAATATGGTAACAGACGTGCTCACTAAGTTTGGTCCATTTCTCTGTACATTTAACTACATTAAAGGTAAGGAATATCTTTGCTACCTTCCACCCAGATGGAAAACTGCAAGCAATACTTGTGTGTATGAGAATCTTTCCTTGCTGAGAGTATGGAGTTATTTTTTATACAGACTCCTATGCTCAACAATCAGCAGGAGTGAGTCTTACACACCACATGTGAGGCCAAAAAGAATGCAGACAATAGTGAGGAGGATGGGATCCACTTCACTGATCCCTCCGCTTAGGTCCCATGTCTCCTAGGGAAAGGCTGCAGACATCTTTTCCTCCAATTCTCTTTATTCTCTTTTCCCTCTATCAGGGGAAAGGAAGAACTATATTGGGGAGGACATAATTATCTGCTGATTCCCAAACTAATCCTGGCATCCTCCCAAGTGACCAGAAGAAATCACTCCTCCAATTTGCCTTTCTGAAGGATCTATAGATCTGGCAAAATACCACCATTTGCCTTTCTGAGAGATCTATACATTTATAGATCTGGCAAAATACCACCACATGCCCTGTCTTCATCCAGTGTCCACAAGCACTAATGACTTTATCACTTCATTGACTTTTTAATGGATTGATGATTTAATTTAAGAAATATTTATTTGTGTTTACTTTGTGTCAAGAACCATGCTATGGACTGGGAATACAACAACAAATAAGACAGGAGACCTGCCACAGGAGGAAACAGACATGGGACAATTAGAATATTATCTTTTACTGTGTATAGATACCATGGACCACAGGGGAAAGAACCAAGCATTATGTCTGCAGAATTAAGGGAAGGCTTCCAGGAGAGAGTGACACTTGTGCTGGGTATTGAAGAATGAGTAGGAGTTCATCAGAAAGAGAAGGAAATAGGGATATTAAGCAGAGGGAAAAGCATGTAGGGGAGAAGCTTAGAGGTATGGAAAAGTATAGTGTATTCAGCAAAGGTTTAGAGTCTAATGTGGCTCAAGCTTGTGCCATTTGGAGACTCCTCAAAGCAGCATGAATTGGTTGACAGAGCACAGGCTCAGAGGCCAAACTAACCTGGGTTTCAATCTCATTTCTATGTTTCTATGTTTTACTAGGAAAGTATCATTGTTTAAATTATTTAATCTTTCTAAGACTCCATGATCTCATCTGTAAAATGGGGACGAAGTTTCCATCCATCAGCATTGTGAAGATTCAATGGGAATGTGTACAAGGGACCTGGCACAGAGCTCAGGAAAGGGTAACTTTTCACCAGGTTTTTTCCTACTTCCCTTACTAGGTAGAGAGTTAAGAATGGCAATTGGTAAAACTGGAAGTAGGGTTTGGGCTCAGTACTGAAGGTCTCAAATACTTTGCTCCAAAGTTTGGATTTCATGCTGTCTGATCAGCTTTCTTTAAACCAGCCAGACCTGCCATGAGCACCACATTGCACTCATTTGGTCTCATTCCAATCAAAATAAATCTTATTTCCTTGAGGGCTGCCATTCACAGCTGTGTACCTCTGGTATCTGAATAAAGTACTTTGCTTGAAGGCATGAGTATAGTAAAAAAGAGAATGATGCAAATGAGAAAAAAATAATCTTCAGCAACAACTTCAGGATGTGTTAACTAGCCTTCAGGAACTGAGGGGTGAGAAAATGGGTATTGCCTCACATGCAGGAATTCGGAGGACAAAACTGCGTTGATAATTGAGTTAGGTCTTCAGTGATTACAGCATCTTGCAGAAACAAAAAGTTCCTCAGATAAGGCAAAGGTGAAATCCAGTCAACCAGAAAGAGCTTGGTAAATGGCCTTTGTGTTCTCAGACAACACAAAGAAATTCTCAGTCCAAACAGGAAGGTCAGCTGTCAGCAGCCCATTTTTCAGTATATCCCAAGAGAACCTACATGTAGTTTATGTGACCAAAGGCATTCAGGGGAAAAATTAGGATATTTCAATAAATAGTGGCCAGTAAACAAAGGCCAGCATGGTTTCACTTTCCATGTGTTTTTATTGCCCAGTAAACCAAAGAGAAAAAGATATTTCCAAAATGCAAAGGGGATGATAATAAAATAGTAGGCCAACGATTTGGAAGAAAATTATGAAAAAGCCATGTAGGAAACAAAATATTTTAAATGGTTTAGGATGTATGCTGAAAACTATGCAATAGTGGTTAACCAATAGTATTAATTATGCAAAAAGGCACAATTTTAAGGATGTACTAGGTAGTGATGTTTAATAACAACAACAACAACAAAACTGCAAACAATGACAGGAAATGGTTGAACAAATTAATGTTCCTCATTTGGTGGAATTATATGCTGCTATTAAAAGTTATGTTTTGGAAAACATATATTGGTGACCAAGGATAGTATCATCAAAGTAATTTAAGTAAACTAAAATTAATGAAAGAAATAAAGATAAGGTGACTACACATAAATGAAAAAAAAAATTAGGGCTTCCCTGGTGGCGCAGTGGTTGAGAGTCCGCCTGCCGATGCAGGGAACACAGGTTCATGCCCCGGTCTGGGAGGATCCCACGTGCCACAGAGTGCCTGGGCCCATGAGCCATGGCCGCTGGGCCTGTGCGTCTGGAGCCTATGCTCCACAACGGGAGAGGCTGCGGCAGTGAGAGGCCCGCGTACCGCAAAAGAAAAAAAAAATTAACTATAGAAAAAGTATAACAAATAAAAGAAAAGAAGACAAACTAGGGGAAATATCTTTGAAATGCTTATGAAGAAGAGCTACAGGAATTTACCATATAGACATACTCTCACATCTTCATAACAACATGTTCACATATACACTTTTGAGATAATTGGAAATTCAAACCCTGAATATTTGGTGATATTTAGGAATTTTTGTTAATTTGTTCAGTTATGATGGTGCTATTTGGTTTTAATTTTTAAAGTCCTCTTTTAGAGACATAATCAGAAATATTTATATATACAACTCACCATACCATATACAAAAATAAACTCAAAATGGTTTAAAGACCTAAATGTAAGACATGATACCATAAAACTCCTAGGAAAGAACTTAGGCAAAATATTCTCTGACATAATTTGTAGCATTATTTTCTTAGATCAGTCTTCCAAGGCAAAATAAATAAAAAGCAAAAATAAACAAATGGGACCTAATTAAACTTAAAAGCTTTTGCACAACAAAGGAAACAATCAACAATATGGAAAGACAACTGACTGGGAGAAAATATTTGCAAATGATGTAACAGACAAGGGGTTAATATCCAAAATATGGGAACAGCTCATACAACTCAATATTGGAAAAACAACCTGACAGGTAAATGAGCAGAAGACCTAAATAGACATTTTTCCAAAGAAGGCATACGGATGGTCAGTAGGCACATGAAAAGATACTCAACATCACTAAGTATTAGAGAAATGCAAATCAGAACCATGATGAAGTATCACCTCACACCTGTCAGAATGGCTATCATCAAAAAGTCTACAAATAATAAATGCTGAAGAGCATGTGGAAAAAAGGGAATCCTCCTAGACTGTTGGTAAATTGATGCAGCCACTATGGAAAACAGTATGGAGGTTCCTTAAAAAATGAAAAATAGAGCTACCGTATGATCCAACAATCCCACTCCTGGGTATATATCTGGAAAAAATGAAAACATCTGTGCACCCCAATGTTCAATATTAGCACAATTTACAATAGCCAAGACATGGAAACAACCCAAGTGCCCATTAACAGATAACTGGCTTAAGCCCATGTAGTATATATACATATATACACAATGGAATATTACTCATCCATAAAAAAGGATGAAATATTGCCATTTGGAGCAACATGGATGGACCTAGAGAATATTATACTTAGTGAAGTAAGTCAGAGAAAGACAAATATTATATGATATCATATATATGCAGAATCTTAAAAATAATACAAATGAATCTCTACATAAAACTGAAACAGACTCACAGACATAGAAAACAAACTTATGGTTACCAAAGGGGAGGGGGAGGGAGGCATAAATTAGGAGTATGGGATGAACAGATACAAACCACTATGCATAAAATAGATTAGCAGCAAAGGTTTACTGTGTGGCATAGGGAAATTTATTCAATCTCTTATAATAACCTATAATGGAAAATAATCTGAAAAAAATATATATATAACTGAATCACTTAGATGTATATCTGAAACTAACACGATAGTATAAATCAACTATACTTCAATTAAAAAAAAAGAATATGATGCCTGGGATTTCTTTCAAAATAACCCAGTGTTTTAGGAGCTAGAGGAGAGACTAGATGGGAAGGGTCATGATTAAGATGAATTGATAATTGTTGAAGCTTTGTGATAGGTACACAGGAGTTTAGCATATGGTTTTCCCTATTTTTGTATGTGTTCAAAATGTCTCATAATTGTTTAAAGCAATGTACAGAAAAGTGTGCCTTGTATGCCTCTGTTTATTAAATTAAAAGACATATGTGTTTGTGTGTATTCATTCATTTATGCTTGTGTGTGTAGAATAATATAAGGGTAGAAGAAAGTAGGAGCATCATATATGCATATGCTTTATAAATACATACACGTGTATATGAATATATATATGAACATGTATCTTTATAGGTGTGTGTATATGTATATATATGTATTTATGTATATGTGTGCTTGTATTTATATAACTTTGACATCATTTTCTTATCAAGTGAAATCAGAAATAATTTTATACAATGCTTTTATAGTTTTTTTCTCATACTGTTCAGAACTTAATTTTCTGAAAAGACAGTCATATATTTTTAAACAAGTTTTCTTTGGGAAAATATGGAGAATTTTTTCCTTTTAAAAATTGAAACACTGAGAATTTTTTCCTTTTAAAAATTGAAATGCAGTAACTGAAGTGGATTTCTTATTTGAGTAATGTCTGGATTGTTGCCCTCCTGCTTTATGGGGTCTTTTCCAGTGCTCTCACCTTCTCTAGGGGCTTTCTTCTCACTTCTTTCAATGAAAGAGTCAAGGAATAAAATATGTTCAGCTGCTCACTATTATCCTGCCAACCACTACCTTGTCCACTGGGTGGGGTGGGGGTGGTTGTTTTAGAGATCACTGAAGCTATGCATGTATGTTGGATCAACCACAATGGATCAAATTCCCCACTAATAATGCATTTTGGCAGACTAAGAAATACATTTTTTCTTATCTATTTGCAATGCTGAATCAAGAAAAAGGCAACTTGAAAATGATAAAAGAGCTTCAAGGCATTTGTACTTGACCTTGCCTCACACCCCCATCTCCCCCAAGGTTAGTAGAATTCTTGAAGCCCCTGTTTCCAGTGAGGAACCCTGCTTCCTGATTCTGCAGGGAGAAAATGAAACCTTTTTCCTAAAGAATTGTGCTTGTCTCTTCAAACCTGTCTCGAACTCCCTGCAGGACTGGTGCAAGGTGCTTGTCTTTGTTTTGCATAACTTAGAACTCAGGATGATAAAGCAGTGGGCATTTCTCAAAACTTTGTAAGACAAAGGAGCAACCTGCAGCCACCTGGAGGAAAAAGATTACAGTTGACACAAACAATATGACACTGAAAGCCTGGGAGAAAAAGTTCAGAAGGAAGTTTCTATGGGAAATTAGGGCATTCAAAAGTACCTGTGTGTACTGAAGAAATTAGAAGGCCACATGCTTGCCCAGTGCTGGACACATGCTCAGAAGAGCCCTGAGAAGACACTGAGCTTTCACTTTTGTCTGTGCTATAGACTCCATGCAAGCAGGGAGTAAAAGTAAGGCAGAGTTCTAAACAGCGTGGCTAAATGTTGAAGGAGTGACAGAGCCAGTGTCACTAGGGGGTTTCAATGTCAGATTTAAGTAGGCATAAGAAAGAAACAGCAAACTTGAAGATAAATCAGTTGAAATTATTCAACCTTATAGAAATAAAAAAGGATAATAAGAGAATATTTAAACAATTGTACATCAACAATTTAGATAACTAAATAAAACGGACAAGTTCCTAGAAACACACAAATTAACAAAACTGACTCAAGAAGAAACAGAAAATCGGAACTGACCTATAACAAATAAGTAGATTGTATGAGTACTTAAACATCTCCCAACAAAGAAAAGTCTAAGCCCGGGTGGTTTCAATGGTAAATCTACCAAACATTTAAGGAAGAATTGACATCAAACCTTCTCAAACTCTTCTAAATAATAGAATAAGAGGGAACATTTCCAAGACTATTCTATGAATCCAGCTTACTCTGATACCAAAACCAGACAAAGACACCACAAGAAAAGAAAATTACAGACATCCAACAGTATACTAAAAGGACTATACACTGAGATCAAGTGGAATTTATGCCAAGAATGCAAGGGTCATTCAACATTAAAAAAATCAATAAAACCTTAATAAAACAAAGGAAATTTTAAAAAAATGATCATTTTTGTTGATGCAAAAAAAGCATTTGACACAATCCAACACCTTTCATGACAAAACCACTCCAAAAACTAAGAATTGAGGGAACTTTCTAATATGTTAAAATATATCTATTTAAAAAAAAACCACAATTAACTCAATACTCAATAATGAAAAACTGAAATCTTTCCCTTTAAGATCAAGAACAAGACAAGTATGCCTACTTCCAACACTGCTTTCAACATTGCACTGGAAATTCTAGCCAGAGAATGTAGGCAAAAAATTAAATAAGAAGCATCTAAATAGGAAAGAAAAGAATAAAACTATGTATTTGCTGTATATTGAAAATCCTAAAAATCTGCAAAAAAGAAAAATACTAATATTAATAAACAAATTCAGCAAAGTTGCAGGGTACAAGATGAACACTAGAAATGAAAACCTGAAAAGAAAATTAAGAAAACAAAATTTCTTAAAAAATAGCAGCCAAAATATAAAAATATCCAGGAATAAATTTAACCAAGAAGGTAAAAGACTTGTATGTTGAAAACTACAAAACATTGCTGAAAGTAACTAAAGAAGATGTAAGTAAATGGAAGGACATCTCAAGTCCATGAATTGGAAGATTTAATATTGTTAAGATGGCAAAACTACCCAAAGCTAGCTAGAGATTCAATGCAGTCCTTATGAAAATTCCGTTTGCCCATTTTTGCAGAAGTGGAAAAGCCAATCCTCAAATTCATAAGGAATTGCAAGGGACCCTTAATAGTCAAAATAGTATTGAAAAAGAACAAAGTTGGCGTACTCACACTACTTGATTTCCAAACTTACTGCAAAGCTACAGTAAAAAAAGCAGTGTGGTATTGGTGTTAACATAGACATATACCAATGGAATAGATTTAAGAGTCTAGAAATGAACACAGACATCTAAGTCAATTAACTACTTGGCTTTTGACAAATGAGTGAAGACTATTCAATGGGGAAAGAACAGTGTCTTCAACATATGATGCTGGGACAACCGAATATTCACATGTAAAAGCTTGAAGTTGAACTCCCTACCTCACACCATATGCAAAAATTAACTCAAAATGAACCAAAACCTAAATATAAAGAACTAAAAACATAAAACTCTTAGAGAAAAAGAAGGGGTAAGTCTTCATGATCTCAGATTTGGCAATGGTTCGTTACATATGACATCAAAAGCATGAGCAACAACAGAAAATCTAGATAAATTGGACTTCACTGAAGTTAAAATTTTTTTGCATTAAAAGGCACTATCAAAAAAGTGGAAAGACAACATGTGGAATGGAAGAAAATATCAACATTTTCAAATCATATGTCTGATGAGTCTATTATCCAGAATATATAAAGAACACTTACAATTCAACAACAAAAAGACAAAAACCCAATTTTTAAAAAATAGGTAAAGGATTTAAACAGACATTTCACTAAAGAAGACATGCAAATTGGCCCTGAGAACCTGAAAAATCGCTCAACATCCTTAGTCATTAGGGAAATATAAATCAAAATCACAATGATATACTACTTCATACCTACTAGTATGACTTTAATCAAAAAAAGCCCTGAAAATAAGAAGTGTTGGTAAGAAGGTGGAGAAATTGGAACCTTTGTAGTTTGCTGGTAGGAATGTAAAATGATGCAGCTGCTGTGGAAAACAGTTTGATAGTTCCCCAAAAAGCTAAACAGAAAATCACCATATGACCCAGCATTTCCACTTCTAGACAAATGCCCCCCAAAATGGGCAGTAGGTACTTAAACAAATACTTATACATTCTTGTTCATCAAAACACTATTCACAATAGCCAAAAGATGGAAATAATCAAAGTGTACATCAGTGGATATATGGATAAACAAATTGTGGTATACAATGGAGTATTTTTCAGCCATAAAAAGGAATGAAATACTGATACATGGTACATTGTGGTTGAATCTCAAAAAAATTGTGCTAAGTGAAAGAAACCAGACACACTAGGTCACAATATTGTATAATTCCATTTTTATGAAATATCTAGAATATATAAACCCATAGAGACAGAAATCAGATTGTTTGTTGCCCGGGTCTGGAGGAAGGGTAAATGGGGAGTATTGCTTAATAAGTATGGAGTTCCTTTTGGGGTGATGAAAATGTTTTGGAACTAGATATATGCGTGGTGATGGCACAATATTTTTAATGTACTGACTGCCGCTGCATTGTTCACTTTAAAATTGCTAATTTATGGGACTTCTCTGGCAGTGGTTAGGACTTGGCACTTTCACTGCCAAGGGCCAAGGTTCGATCCCTGGTCGGGGACCTAAGATCTTGCAAGCCATGCAGGACATGGCCAAAATATATATATATATATATATATATATATATATATATATATATATAGGCTAATTTGTGTTATGTGGATTTAATTTCAATTTAAAAACAAAACGAAACATATTTTTCTTATTTCATATACTAATGACTAGAGTACTTAGTGAGATGGAATAGATTTTAAAGACTTACAGACTTGGGTTCAAATTCCTGGTTCATTTATTTTACCCATCTGATAAGTTAGGATAAAATTACCAGTACAACAAATTATTGTAGTTATTAAATTACATAAACAAATGTATCAGTGAAGCTAGCTTCAGTAGCAAACAAATCTCCAAATATACGTGGTTTATCACAATATACATTATTTCTCACAAATGCAACAGTCCTTTGTGTGTTCATGAGTAGGGGAAGATTATCCATGGTCATCAGGGACCCACTCTCTAGGTTTTTGTAGTTTCATTTTCCATCAACAAACAAATGGATAAAGACATCATAGATCACTTGTGGAAAATTTTTTATGAAATGGTACTACATAGTGGAATGCATACCTTTCCCCCAGATTCCGTCAGCCATAACTCAATATCATTGCCATGCCTACCTGCAAAGAGGCTGAGAAATGTAGACTAGCTATGTGCGTCAGGAGGGGAAAAAAAAAATTGGTGAGGACAAAGCCACTTGGAATAATGTATACTAATCCTCTACTTCAGTGTCTGATAAAAGCAGGCACTCAATAAATGTAAGCTCCCTTCTTTGTGGGTAAGAGAAAACCCATCACAGCTTCTGGATATGTGTGTCAAAATGCATGCCTGAGGAAAGACCATTAGCTGTGGCACTGTGGCAAAGTCAGTGGATGTGGCTGCCAATGAGACATTCAGCAGAATTCTTTCTGGGCTCTGTGCCTACTTGCTCTTTTCTTCTTTTGTGCTTTGGAACTTCCCTTGGCTTTGGTCCAGTTTAGTTTCCAGTGTCTAATTTGGGATTTGCCTTTCTTTTCTCTTTTTTTTTCTTTTCTGTTCTTTATTTATTTTTGGCTGTGTTGGGTTTTCATTGCTGCGCACGGGCTCTCTCTAGTTGCGGTGAGCGGGGGCTACTCTTCATTGCCGTGTGCGGGCTTTGTATTGCTGCGGCCTCTCTTGCTGCGGAGCACAGGCTCCAGGCGCACTGGCCTCAGTAGTTGTGGCACGCGGGCTCAGCTGCTGTGGCTCGTGGGCTCTAGAGTGCAGGCTTAGCAACTGTGGCACATGGGCTTAGCTGCTCCGTGGCATGTGGGATCCTCCCAGACCAGGGCTCGAATCCATGTCCCCCGCATCAGCAGGCAGATTCCCAACCACTGCACCACCAGGAAAGTCCAGGATTGGCCTTTCTTAAACAGCTTGCTCACCTCCAGCTTCTATATGATGCAGCCCCTTGATTTTACCCTTTCAACAAACTGGTCCTGGTCCTTAAACTCCCCTTCACTGTTCTCTACCTTCCAGTCATATCTTGAAGACTTCCAACTTGAACACATTAATTTATTCTTGATACGATTGTTAAAATTTCTATCTCTTTCCACATCTTATAATTAGCTTAGCTGATTTTTAAAGAAATCCTCTAAGAATTATTTTTATGAACTCCATCTGGTAAAACAAATTAGTCTCCAAGGAATGTTAATCAGACTAATTGCTAATTAAATGTCTCCCTTGATTGTATCAGTTATAGATTGGAAAGTGTTTGTGATGTACATTAATTTTTGTGAAGACACTGAAAAACATTATTTTTTTCCCCTTCAAGGGAATAAGTGAGCCAGTTTGCATGTATGATGTATGTGTGTGGTGATATTAGAAGATGCACTTTTCAATTTTTCAAATGGATTGGTTGTTCTTAGATCAGGTCACTACACATGATCCTGGAAATTTTGAAGGCTGGAATTTATTCTAACCTGTTGTTAATGTTTCAGCTTCATGTTCTTCAAATAGTTTTGTTGTTCATGGAGTTTGGGAAATATGTTTTTTAATAAATAAAACAATTGCCGGTAGGTTCAACTCAATCAAAGTTGGCAAATGGGTTTAATTTTATATGCCAATGGATTGATAGTAATTGCCTTGCAAAGAAAGATTTGGAGGCTGGTTAAGGAGGGGACTATTTACCATGCACACACTATGCCTTCCTTTTTATGACACTGAGTAATGGTTCACAGAAGTGAAGCCATAAAGAATGAAAATCATTTTTGCTTGACAGTGACAATGTGAATCCTAAAATAAGATAAAATTTATTAGAATCAGAAAAACTGTAGGGAAAACCCCAGTTTGTTACTGAAATCTCTTTGTCCCAAGGTAGTTAAGTGAAAGAATGACTGAAGGCTAAAATCTACTCCCCCAACTCCCAACTCCTCCTCCCACCAATTTAGCTTGAGTTAATTATTCATTCATGAAAACGAGTAAGCATTTTTAGTCACAGTAATTTAGGTTTTATGAATTACTTCTTCCTGTGGTTTTTAGTTACAGATTTTGCATAGAGTATGAATGACCTTTCTGAAAGCAATTGCAACCCATTCTCTCTAAATTTGTCTTTTCTTTAGTGGTGGATTTGTTTACAATTGTATAAAACCTCAGGGGTCTTCCTTTTTTATTTCGGATTCCCCTTTAACAACTGAAGCATGAATAAGATCTCCATACTAGGAATATGACAGTGAATCTATAAAACTTATTTATAAGAAATGGAATTTGGTATCAAGGAAAAGTATATATGTATTTTTTTTCTGAGGAGTCATGTCTGAATTCTAGTCCTGCTTCTCTGTCAATGAACCCTAATTGTCATTCTATGGTCCCCAATGACTTGAACTATAAAATAAGAGTTTAGGGCTCACTTTTCGACTAGAATAGTGCTATATTTTGACATTGACATTTTGCCATTCTACTTGGGCAAATTGCCTAATTCACCTTTGTTACTCATTGAGCACAAGGGGGCAGTAATTGGCAGATTGCTCCATTTACAGTATTTCCTCTTGAAGGTCAAATTCTCTGTCAGCTTGGAACCTTTATTCTTGACTTTTCTGCCATCACTAACAGCTGCATTTGACAGGAGCATTGTCTTGCAGTAACATTCTACCCTTAAAAGTGAAGTCTATAATACTTATAGGAGCAACATATAGTATTCAACTTTTACAATAAAAAATACATGTAATTTACTTTATCAGTGTTGAAATAGTGAAAACTTTGAGACTTTTTTGATTTTCTTTTCCCTGAAAATTTTATATTTTTTGTAATGATTTAAAAAAATTATATATAAAAACTCATAAGCACTCTCAATCCAATGAGTCTAAAAGCGAACTAATTTTGCCTCCACCAATTGCTGTTCCTTTGCAAATATTTCTCATCTTGGTAAATGATGCCATCATCCAGCCTCTGGCCCAAGCCATAAACCAGCCTCTGGCCTGAGCCATAAACTTCTGAATCATCACCCTTAGCTTTTCTTTTCCTACTTCCGTCCATCATTCTGCCTTTTATCTAATTGATTCCGTAAATCTTGTTTATTCTACTTTCTATGTATTTTTATCATCTGTCCCTTCCTCTCCAGTGGATGCTTTTATGACACTAGTTTATACTCGCATCTGGACCATTGCAGATATCCCCAGATCGTATCCCCAATTTTGAATCTCACCATGCTCCTTCCTTTAACCTCACCCCCAGGCTACACCTGAACAGATACAGTGAAGACTGCAATATAGGCCTTGCACATCCAAATTCTATGCTATTTCCATTTCATCCGTTTGCCTTTATTCTAAAAGCTACTTAAATAGGATTTTAGAATGCTGTCTGTGTTCCTTATGCCTGTGTCTCTTCTGCTCAGTGTGACCCGAAACAAAATCTATACAAGGAATCATATCAATGCTCCAGGAAATAATTACCCCACTGGTTTTTATTTATTTAGTGTTTCAGCTTTATTGAGGTGTAATTGACAAATAAAGTTATAATTTATTTAAAATGTACAACATGATGATTTGATGTACGTATACATTGTGAAAGAATTCCCACAACTGAGTTAATTACATCCATCACCGCACATGTTTACTTTTTTTTTTTTTGATGGGAACACCACTTAAGATCTACTCTCTTAGCAAATCTCAATTATACAATACAGTATTATCAGCTCTAGTCATGCTGTTATAAAATAGATTCTAAGAACATACACATCTTATAACTGAAAGTTTGTACCCTTTTACCAACCTCTCCTCTTTTCCCTAAGCCTCAAACCCCTGGCAATCACCATTCTAGTCTCTGTTTCTATGAGTTTAATCTTTGTAAAAAATTAGATTCCACATATGAGTGATACTATGCAGTGTTGGTCTTTGACTGTCTTGTTTCACTTAACATAATGACCTCCAGATGCATCTATATTGCTATTTACATTCTCACTGGCAATGTACAAGTGTTCTCTTTACTTCACCTCCTTGCCTACATTTGGTTTTGTTTTGATTTACAGTTCCCTGATGAGCAATGATGTTGATCACATTTTCATGTATCTGTTGGTCATTTGAATGTTCTTTGGAAGTATGAAAACTGTCCTTAAATAATTATTTCTGCCCATGTGTAAAAAGGCATTCATAAAGCTTTCTTCCACAGGCAAATTGTTAGTCCTTGGACTTGTTGATAAAAATGTTGGCCCTTTTGTGGTAGTAGCTGATGGAAAATAAGTGTATCCTAACAACCTGACAATAGAAGAAGTCTAAAGTGTGAGGTTGGGATAACATCAGATCTTTCATCCCATTGGTCCTTGTTGTCAATAGCTCTGGTTGGCGAGGAGTGTATCCACTTCTTCTTTTTGCCAGGGTTCTCTATTTGTACCTTGCAAATCTGAACATTTGACCACAGTCAGTGACCTCTCAGGTATAATAGAACATGTTCTCAGTAAAGAATATTTACAAAGTGAAAGCTGCAAAACCTTGTTATAGCTATGGCTAGAAACACATGTGTGTTTGTCTGTGGCTTGTCCCATTGGGACCTCTCCACCTTATTAACTCATTCTTTTTTATTTTAAAGTGTATCTTCTCATTTGTGCTTCATTCTTATTTTTATTTGAGGTGATGGGGGGTAGGTTTTAAGGCAGCTCTGGGAAGGCAGGTGTTAAATTCTATATTGGTCCTTGGTAACCACCATGGTAAAACATGCCAGTATTTAATGGATGACTTCAGTGCTATGGACAGATGTGCCCCAGGAGAGAGGAGATGTGTGTTCCAGAATCTAATCAAGCCATGGCCTGCCTGAGTCTTAACTTATGTAGTGTAATCACTTGTATCATTCATAGCATGTCCTTCATTAATCAGAGCTCATGCAGGCAACAAGGAAACAGGGGTTCCATTAGTGTGACATATGGTGGCCTTCCCCAAGTCTTGGGTATTTTGGAAGACAGTCTCAGGGTTTGTTCCTATCATACAAGAGCTGCTTAATGACTTATATTTTAGTACACTATTTTCCCAAGGAGTTAATATCCTCCCAATTTCCTCGTTAGTAATTGTATTTAGGTTCTTGATGTACCCTGTGATGTTTTCATATCCATCATATTCAGTTCCAAACTGCTGCTTGATTTGCTGCTTTATATTGGCTTCCTTATATCTGCCTCTAGAGAACAAATACGAAAGAGGAAGAAACTATCTTTTCTTAATTGTAAAAGTGATGAATGAGGTAAGCCATCAGGACCATTTTTCATATTTTCTAGAGAAGCTGAAAATACATTTAGGTTTGTTTTCAGAGCAAAATGAGAAAGTTATTTTGGAAAAAAAATGTTATAAGTTTGGTCACTTTGGAAATTTCTTCACAGATACTTATCTTGGTAACAGCATTTATCTTTGCTAGTCTCATATAACATTGTTATTTCCTTTAAAATTGGACATTTTTATTAAGTCTAAATATCCCAGCTCTATACGTAGCCCCAGATGTTCATAGATATATTTTAGCTTTATTTTTTTACCTTAATGGATAAACTGATACAAAGTACATTTTATTTATTTCACACAATTTTAATTTACATTATCTTAAATTTCTTATCTTATTATTGTACTTTCTTTTCTCCTTCCCTCTCCATATGTTCTTAAACATGCATTCCCTGGACCCATTTCTAAAAGTAAATAATATGGGATTCTTTGATCTTTCACCTCTCTCTCTTGGAAGAAAATTGCTGGGTTCCAGGACCTAAAATTCCACTCACAGTGGGGTTGGACAAGAATAGGGCTTTAAGAAGACAAACAAGAGAAGACTGTGTATCTTGATGGAGGAAGAACTTCTTTCATGTCTGCCCCAATCTCCAAGACCACGCATGTGCAGAGATAGCACAGGCAGCCAGAGAATTAAGACAAGAAGGCCCCCAGGGGCCCATGGAAAGGCAGGGAATATTACACATTGCTGGGTGGGGTAAACTGGTTCAACAGTGAATCTCCCAAATTATGTGACAACAATAACATCAGTTTGACTGTAACATGGTAGATGATTAGATTCTGTTTTCTGCCCAACCCCTACTCTCAACTTGGAACAGGCTAACGCTCTTTAAAATATATGTATTTTTGCATTTGTACTATGTGTCAGGGACTTTTCTAGGTGCTCAGGACATATCAGTTAACAAAACGAAGTTATCACTGCCCTTGGGGAGTTTACATACAAAAAATAGTAACCATAATACTAGTAATACTAGTAACCATAGTAACCATAATAAATAACTAAATTACATACTATATTAAAAGGTGATAAGTACAATGCATTTTTTTAAAAGTGAAGGATCAGGAGGGCCAAATGGTTGGGGCTGGGGTTCAGGGTGGGGAGGAGAATTTACACTATTTAATAAGGTGGTTAGAATAGTCCTCTTTAAGAAGGCAATATTTCGATAAATTCTGGAAAGAAGTGAGGTAATTTGCCAAGTAGGTACCATGGAGAAGAGCATTTCTGCAAGTAGGAACAGTAACTACAAAGCTGTGTGTGAGCTGCAGCAGGAAGCTGCAGGACACAGTGAGCCAGAGAGAGAGAAAGAAAATAGGGGATGAGGTCCCAGGGGTAACCCAGGATCTGATCCTGTAGGGCCATGCAATGGCCTTGACTTTTACTCTGAGTGAAACAAAGCAGTGTCAGGATTTTGAGCAGAGGAGATAGTGATTGAGAATAGGGAGAAGGAAGCAGGGGGGCTGATTAGGGGTTATTGCAGTGATCCAGGTAGCAGAGGATGGGGACACAGTTAGTGTCCCCATCTAGAGGGGAGATGAGGGAATATAAAGGAGGTGGTCAGGTCAATTGGGAAAACAGCAACCATTGTCTGTGGTATTATCCTGAATTAGAATGGAGAAGCAGGAGATTTCTGACATTTTTGCTGTTGTTCTGGAATTCCCATTTAGGCACAGGACTTGGAATCATCCCCATAGATATTTAAATCAGAGCAAACAAACATGACCTGGTGGTCAAATCAGCCTAGACAGGGATAGATTGCATTACACAGCCTTACCTAGAATCCCATGCTGGCTGTCTGGGCTGGCTGGCCCTGGTCATTTCCTTAACCTTACATTGACATCCACATTGTATGCAATTGAATTATTTGGAATTCATGTTATGTTATGACACAGCTTTACTATTTGTATCAAAAACCATATAGAGTTTCTTATTTCTGACATAACCTTTATACTTCTAGAAATTTGCTTAAAGGAAATTATTCAAAATGCAGGAAAAAATATGCCCAAAGATATTTACCAAGGTGTGGATATATATATAAAATATAATATAAATAATATATATCTATAATATAATAGTGACAAATAGTGATAAATCAGAAACAATCTAAATATACATATACCGCAATGGAGAAATGTGTATGGCATGTGTATAAGATAAATTATTATTATTATTATTATTTTTTTTGTGTGTGTGGTATGCGGGCTTTCCTCTGTTGTGGCCTCTCCCGTTGTGGAGCACAGGCTCCGGACGCGCAGGCTCAGCGGCCATGGCTCACGGGCCCAGCCGCTCCGCGGCATGTGGGATCCTCCCAGACCGGGGCGCGAACCCGGTTCCCCTGCCTCGGCAGGCGGACGCGCAACCACTGCGCCACCAGGGAAGCCCAAGATAAATTATTATTCACCATTGAAAGCAATTTTAATTATAGGAAAATTCTTATGAAGTAATGCAAATAAAAGTAGGATACAAAAATATAGAAAAAGTCTGGAAGGAAATGCAACAGATATTAATGGGGTCTGTATGATTATGTAAAATATTTTTCTTTATTTTTTTAATATTTATTCTACCTCTATCCCCCCACCCCTGAAATTATTTTATAATGTTCCTTCTAGAAGGTACCATTAATGAAAAAGATTAGAGAAGGTCCTAATGTCAGGGCCAAGTTCAGGGCCCCCGTGGGCTTGTTGGGGATGGAGATGGTGTGTCTGTAGTGATTTAGTATGCTATTTGAAGTCTGGGGCTCCCTATGTGCCCCTGTGTGCTGCTTATCTGGCAGTTGAGTAGGATATACTTTCCCAAGTATTGGGTTGGCCAAAAAGTTTGTTCGGGTTTTTCCGATGAACTTTTTGGCCAACCCAATGGTTCGGCCTGAAAGAAAGGGTCATGTCATTTGAAAAGATTATCATGGAAATGAATACGTGATCACTTAAAATAAAATCAGTGAACTCCCAGGTACCTGAGAAATACACTTTTCCCTCTGAGAATCTCTCGATGATCTGAGAGTCTATCTATGTCAATGGTTTTCATAGCGGGCCTGTAAGCTTGTTAGAGGTTCAAACTCTTGGACTCCACTCCCAGAAATCTGTGTTTTAACAAGCCTTCCAAGTGATTCTTAGCCCTGCTTAAGTTTGACGAGCATTGTTCTATGTGAAGTACTCAGAAGTGTCTGGCTTTGTTACATTCTTGGCTCGGAGGCAGCCCAGGTTGCAGACAGCTGTTCCGTGGAAGCTGATGGAAAATGCAGAAGAGCTTCACACCCTCCCTGAGAGAAATATGTCCTGGTCATGGTGTACATTAGTGGTTGAGCATGTGGCAGAGGGCTGCATAGAAGATAATAAGCAGCCCATTTTTATGGAAATAAAAAATATAGGACTATTTCGTATTTCAGATTTTACCTCCAGTGAACCCAAACTGATGTTCCATGATCACAGCAAGGAAAAAAAAAATGCCAACAAGATAACCTAACTCAGAAACCTGCAGTCTTGATGGGAGTGGGGAAGTCAATACAGGCTTCCTTTGGTATCCGAAGGGCATTGGTTCCAGGCCCCCCCAGGGGTACCAAAATTTGTGAATGCTCAAGTTCCTTATATAAAATGGACCAGTGCACTGAATACCATCAGCCCTCTGTATCCTTACTTCGCACTTCTAATAGATTAAAGTGATAAAATTCATATGGAGCTGTTAAATCATCCTCTATGATATAGTTGAACCATCAGGTTTTATAAGCTCAGAAGGCACCCCAAGTTTATAAGCGAAAGATGAAATTACTCTTCTCAGCAAGCTACCTCCTGCACAGAAATAATTTCATAGATTGGCCTGTGTGTCTTCTGCCCCTGGTTATCTCCTACCTGTGGCTTACATAAGAGCCCCTACACGTGCTACTGTCATTTTTCCCCTCTTTGAAAATAGGGGCAAAATACTTCAGCTTTGATGCTTTATAGGAACAGAGAATTGTGATGTGTCCTTAGTATGAAAAATCAGTCAAGCTTGTTAATATTTAATTATCTAAACCAAATACAATAACACATGGGAATGTGCTTATAAGTTGGGGACAAGGATCTGACTTTAGTCTTCCACAACTTTCCAAATGTATTTTAGTTATTTTATAGAATTATGAATAACTGATGAAATCTACTTGCTAAAAAATTAAATGGATTTGTAATATAAAGAATTCTTTTTACACAAAATAATATTTGTTATAGATTTTATCTTCAATTTTTAAATGTCTGTTATCTGATGAAGATAGGCTTTATCATGAAGTCTACTTGGTTGAATTATTAATGAACCACATGATGACTAAAGTTGATATGATTCTTTCATATATCAGAGTACAGTACTCATGCGTTTATAATGTACATCAATTTTTTTTCCTAGAAAATATTATCTGTGTGAAAATTTATGATTTTAAAAGAAATAGTTAATTTCAAAGAGATACCTTGGGAATTTTGTCTTAGGAAATTATAAAAGTAAAAGAAAATAATTTAGCTTCAGATGATTCATGCTCAGTCTTCAAAACATAAGCTCTTAAGCCATGTAAAACCTCATTTGGTCCATTGCTCTAAATAGTATCAGATGGAACCATATTCCTAAAGATGGTCTTTCTTTCAAAACTTCTCTTATGCCATTTTCAGGAACTTATTATATGAATACTCTTTTCCAAGCTTTCTGAGAGCATCAGTTTGCAAATACATATATTCATGCATATGTGCATGTATGCAAATATACATACATAGATACATACCTAACTTCTCTAGGGTCATTTCCAGACAGTAAAACAAATCAAATTTTCCTGAGCTCCTGACTCTCTATGTGATTTGTATAGGTGTGTTATTCCAGCAATAATAATTTAAAAGAAAATAATGTGTTCAGGCCTGAACAGGCATCTCCCTAGTTCCCAGAGGAATCTTACTCCTCCATAATAGAAAAAAGCTTGAGATCATATTTAATAGGTAAAAGCAAGGACCTCAATCAAGATGAGTTCAAAAACCTGAAGAAATGGGTTACGATTATACAGCCAATTGGAAAAGTTTGAACTGATTGAGTAGACTCCAGTGCTGTTGACATGGGAATCCCACTTTTGTCTGGGTAAAGCCAATATTTAAAATTTTCTTTTGTATGCAAAATAGGCAAAATTGCATTTGCTGATGCAATAATGCATTATTTAACATAGCTGAATAAATCCATTTAAATCATCAGGGAAGTGCACATAATAAAATAATGTTTGTGTTCCTTCGGCTTAATCAATTCTCAAGCTTCTGTTTGTTCTAGATCTATAATTCCATGCACTTGGGAAAAGGAAGCCTTTATGCCCTAAAAATTCGCCACAAGAAAAATCTGTGCTAGGATACGAAACAGAGATTTGAATTTGGGCCTCACAGGCCAACATTAAAAATAAAATATATGCAGTGAATTCATGTGATTGATTTATAATTCATTTAGGTGAAAATGAGCTTTACATGTGGAATTCTTAATACAAATAGAGAGTTCATATTTTACAAGGAAGGAGTATGTTCCTCCGTTGATACGCTCCATGAGAGGATATCCGACAATGTTGATGATGATGGTGATGATGATGATGATGATGATGATGATGAGATATCCGACAATGTTGATGATGATGGTGATGATGATGGTGATGATGATGATGATGATGATGATTTATTGTGATCTTCTCCTGCTGTCAGCTTGTCAGCTTTCCCTTGTAGTTACTTTGTTATATTTTCCTTCTATCAGTTTGTGTAAAGAAGCCAGCCCTCTATGACCCTTGTATGATAGTGAGTGTCCTTTCCTGTTTGGGATGTAAGCTAAGATCATAGCTCTTTTTGCATAGGAATTGAGGTTACTCGTCCATGAAGTTAGAAAGGAGGTGAGGTCACTTATAGGAAGAGACAGGCCTTCAAAAAGGCAGTGGAAAACTCAGAAGGCTAGCTTTAGCCAAGAGGGAGAGGAAGCTTGAATTCTTCCTATGGGTCCCACTTCTCTGAGTCTGGGATCAGCAATGTCTGGTTAGAGGAAGATGAGCTTGATGACTAGATGCTCTTTATGCCTGAACAATATGGCAGAACTTTTGGATAATTGGAAAAACTTTAAAAGTTGTTTTCTTCTTTCAAGTAGGAATAAAAAGCTATTCACCTAGAGCAGTAGTTCCCAGAATGTGGTCCTAAGACCAGCATCAATCTGGAACTTCTTAGCAAAGAAAATTTTCCGACCCCACCTCAGACAAACTAAATGACAACCTCCAGGGGTAGGGCCAGGCAATTTGTGTTTTAATAAACCTCCAGATGATTTTCATGCAAGTTCCAGTTTGAAAATCCTTGCCTCTTGTCTGCTTCCCCTTCCAGCTAAAGAGCATTCAGGCTTCTTCACTCATTCTCTTATCCTCCCTTCTCTTCCAAAGGGGACCATTTCCTTGACAGGCTGAACTTTTAGTCAGTTTAGACTTTTGTGATGCAAAATTGAGAGGAAGGTCAGAACTAGGAGAGGAATTTTCCCAGAGTTTGGAGATCAGTGCTGGAAGAGGATTTGCATGTATAGGGGGAATAGACATATCACTGTAGAGTCTGAAGTTGTCTCCAGGTTTGAATCCCAGCTCTGCCACCTACAACATGCATGTAGTTGGTCCACTTATTTGGCTTCTCCAGGACTCAGTTTTCTTATCTGTAAAATGGAAATAAAGCAGCAGTAATAACTTAAAGGGATATTGTGAGGATTCAGTTAGCTAATTTATATAAAGAACATGGAACAGTGTTCAGTATTCATTAGCTCTCATTGTTCTATGCAGTGCATTCTCTTCATGGTATTCAAAAAACAAAAACCAAAAAATATCAGTGATTCCAAAAATTACTTTTGGATTGCTGGATTCATTGCTTTGCTTTAAAAACGTGCTTTTTGAGGCTGGACCACATCGGTCACAGCTTTATGAGGGTTTTATAAAAATATATTGGTCTAATTAAAGCAATATTAAAAGGTATTCACAATCCAAGGCAAAGAAAATGTCCTGTTGCTACAAAGCTTTTGTGGATTCTCAGTTAAGTGATGATTCTCTCTCTGTTGCAAATCTCTGACAAGGTCTTCTCAAAACAGGCATGATAGTTCTCTGTCCCCAGTTTCCTCATTAAATCCAAACTTCTCTCATTCTAGTATGCAGGTCTTTTATTTTAAAGCTGGTTTCTTAAAGACATCAACTAGTTATATATGTGTACAGTTTTTGAAACATGATTGCTTTAGCCCTTGATTAAATATCCAGTGGAGATGTCTATAATAACTCTAGAAATCTATTATTTCTTTTTTTTTTTTTTTTTTTTTTTTTTGCGGTACGCAG
>NC_041227.1:39640940-39687330 GCF_002837175.3 Physeter macrocephalus
CTCAGTGGCCATGGCCCACGGGCCCAGCCGCTCCGCGGCATGTGGGATCCTCCCGGACCGGGGCACGAACCCGTGTCCCCTGAATCGGCAGGCGGACTCTCAACCACTGCGCCAACAGGGAAGCCCTCTATTATTTCTATAATAACTCTCTAAGTTTTTTTTTTTTTCTATCTTGTAAAGTTCTATTGGCCAATGAAGAGGTTATCTTGACTCACCAAAATAGACTTTTGTTTCTGATCTCCCCTCTGTATTATGGCAAAATAGTAAAAGATCATGTGGGGTAGTGGAAACAGCAAGATATTTAGAGCCAGAGACATGGTTCTGACTTGACCTCTCATTAGCTTCGACTTAGGAAAGTCACTTATCCTCTTGGATCAATTTTCTCACTTAGACCAGTTTTTCAACTGGGATAACAGTGCTTCTATAAGGGATGATGAGGAGATCAAATGGAAGAATAGTGAATGCCGTTTTAAACGGCAGAGTACCATTCTAATGTTAGTTATTGAAAGCTGATTATAGTTGACATTCGTTGAGGGTTATTAGGAGCTGGGCACCATGAAAAGCCTTATGTATGCATATCTATATTTACTTACATGCAGGTATAAAGCATTACTGCGATATATTTAACGTTCAATTTATTAATTAGTAAATAAAGCTTAGAAAATGCAATTTTCTTAATCAATGTTCAAATCCTGATTAGAAACATTTTCAACTTCTGACTGCAAATAAGAGAAAAACTCTGCCTGAAACAATAAGGAAATGTACTGTCTCCTGTACCAAGAAGTCCAGAGCAACAGTAGATTCCAGTGTGTCTTTGGCCACATTCGTTGAGTCCCCACCTTTCCTGAACAGCTTCACAGAAGGATACCTGTGTTATAGATTTCTAAAGCTGGGAAGGACCTCAGTGGTCATAGAATCCAGAGCTATTATGGTGATGAAGGTCAGGATTGGACTGGTTCTCAGAACTAGCTTGTTGGAGCACTGGGTATAAGATTGGGGATTCTGCTGTCTTCGTCCAATCCCTGTTTGGAAAACAATGCTGGGCCCTGGCAGTGAAGTGACTAGACAGCCCGTGTCCAATGGGATGTTGTTCAGGAGTTTGTGCAGCACCTGCCTCTTCACAGCTTTGAGGTAGGACCAGCTGTTGCCCCTTCTTCCCTCTACAAAGAGATTGAGTCCTTCAAGGGTGCCTTTGTTGTTATTTTTCAACCCAAAGGGCAACATTCTATACACATGCTGTTCCCAGGGAATTCCAAGTTCTTTTTCTTACCACGAATCTGCGTATCAGCAGATTTGCACCTCCACCCTAGAAACGGTCTTGTTCCTCTTTTCGTCTAAGATACTGGTAGGCTTTCCATTTTGCTAGGGTGATTTTTCTTTCTGTTCCCGCTCCTTAAGGAAGGGACATATCTTATTGTTTTCTTTGAAGTCTATGTTTTTAAATCTCTGTACCAAAAATGTGGCCCTGTGGAGGCATGTGAATAATCAATACAGCGGTAATACAAAAACAGCTCACCAGACAATTTGCTAGAAGGAGATTTCTGGCTGTGGTCATGATAATACCAGATGCTCTGCAGCATAATTCTCTTAAAGAATGTCAATGGACAGCCTTCCCTCAAATGTTCCTTTGTAGCAAAAAGAAAATATAAACAACATTTAGGAAGTTGAAATGAGGTTCTTGAGTCAATCACCAGCACACGTGTTTGTTAATGTGAAGCCAGGACAAACTGTGTGTAGAACAGGTCAGATCTTGGACATGGGTCGTCTCTGCTCACCATTTTTCCTGCGCAGCTAGTTTATCTGCCTTTCCTGGAAAATGCCTTGCACTTTATGGCAAGATCTTTGCTCACTGTGTTCCCCTCACTTAGGGTGCCTTCTTTGAGTAGCTCCACCTGTCTGAACCCCAACCTCTCCCCAAACCAGTTGAAAATGCCCTCTTCTTCATATCTCTTTGGACATGTCCAGGCCAAAAAAGACCCCAGATCCAATTCCCTTTTTGCCCTTCTTGAACACTAATTGAACATTTTTTTCCATAAAATTAAACGAGACCTTGTTAATTTAAATGTTTAAATCTTGTCTCCATGCTTAGATTATAAGCAGTTTGAGGGCATAGGCCCCTGTCTTGTACGTTGTCGCTGTAATCTCCCCACACCCACTCCTGTGCCTCTGGATGAAGCACAGTGAGGTGGAATCCTTAATAAACTTCTTTTTTGATTGATTGTATGATGAGACTCTGATAGTGCAGATATTTTAGAGTAAGAAGATCATTTTGGTTTACTAAGAGGAAATTACAAATTAGGACCAACCACGAGTTTTTAACCAAAGAAAAAAAATGATGTGAAGTTGATGTTTTGTTTGCTGTAAATATGTTTCCCTTTTAAGGCTTTTCACAAAGATTAGATGGTCTTGTGTTACCTCTTTGGCCCTCTTCTGCCTTCCCCTCTCATCTCTTTCTGCATCACCCTCACATGGGACAGGGAATTTTTTTTTTTTAATGGAGCGTCCTCTAGGCTGCCCTCTATCCCCTCAATGTGTTTATGTATTTTTCTTCTTCAAAGGCCTGGGAAGAATTCAGTGACATTGCGGTAGTCATGCTTCTTCAACATTAAACCTTTACCTGTGTGCCTTCTGCTTGGATCTGCCCAAACTCTGAGTCTCTGCTTGGTCCTACAGCGTCAGCTGTCAGACGGGCACCTTGCTTCCAGTTCGGCCTTTGCTCTCTTGCACATTCAATTTCTCCTTTTTAACCTTAGCACTGCTGGCTTTCAAAAATTGATTTTCAAAAGATCTTTTGATTTTGATAATCTCCCAACATATTGTGTGTGTGTGTGTGTGTGTGTGCGTGCACACGTACATGTGAAAAGGTGTGTGTGTGAGTGTGTGGGCTTGTTTTTTTACCAAGGTAATTATTGAACTACCTTGAGAGAACTTAAGAAACTAAACAGAGCTATTTCCTTGAGTAAGGGGATTATGATTGAACACAACTCTTTTTCTCCATCCTTGTCTTTCTTCTTTCTGAAACATCCACAACATTTTTGACCTGGAACTTTATTCCCTCAACCATCCCTATCAATATTGTACAGTTTTGAACTCAGGAGGTCATAAAGCCATTAAATAATACTGAAGACCCTTCAGTGGCTTTGAAATACTTTAGAAAATATACTAAGAACTCTCGCTCAGTCTCAGATTAGCTAAAAAATTCTATCCCAAGACCATTTATTTCTCCCTATCTGCCTCTCTCCTCTCTTTTCTGTACATGTAGACACAAAACCCAGTTAAGCCATAATATGGCAGTATAATTTTGATTCTACCCTTTTTATGACTTATAAAACATTGCTTAAAAATACCTTATATTGTATTTATTCAGTCAAATTTTCTCACCCAGCTTTTCTTTCAACCACGTTTTTCCTTTGTATGCCAATGTGTTTCTTTCCCAAATGGTCTAGCCAAATCTTTTGAGGTCTCCTGCTAGCTCTACCTCTGAAGCTTTCACTTCAAAGTACCCCACCTGCCATGGCTGAATCACCAACAGTCCTTTGCAAAAGGCCCAGGATTGCTTTTTTCTCCCTGGGTCTGGTTATCCTTCAGACCCAGAGGAGCTTATGAGAACTGGCAACCTAAGCACAAGGTGGTAATAACAACAGCTGATGTTTATCAAAGACTTAATGTGTGCCAGGCAGTTTTTTAAAGGACTTTGCTTGAATTATTTCATTTAATTCTCAGAATAACTCCATGAGATATTATCATACCCATTTTGCAGGCAAGGAAACTGAGGCATAGAGAGGTTAAGTTTCTTGCCTGAAGTCTAAAAGACTTCTAAAAGGTACTAAAAGTTTTGCAGTGGAGACTGGATCATGAACACAGAAGGTCAGCTTCCAAAATTTCAGTACTTAATTACTCTGCCAAATGGTGCATTATATTAATACAAGTATTCCCCCCTCTCCTTTTTCAAACTCCGATTGTAAACACAAGCCTCATGGTTCATTTTAAAGTATGATTCTAGGATTGGGTTGTTCGTTTTTTTGATATTGAGCTGCATGAGCTGCTTGTACAGTATGGAGGTTCCCTAAAAAACTAAAAATAGAACTCTCATATGACCCAGCAATCCCACTACTGGGCATATACCCTGAGAAAACCATAATTCAGAAAGAGTCATGTACCACAATGTTCATTGCAGTACTATTTACAGTAGCCAGGATATGGAAGCAACCTAAGTGTCCATCAACAGATGAATGGATAAAGAAGATGTGGCACATATATACAATAGAATATTACTCATCCATAAAAAGAAACGAAATTGAGTTATTTGTAGTGAGGTGGACAGACCTAGTGTCTGTCATACAGAGTGAAGTAAGTCAGAAAGAGAAAAACAAATACCGTATGCTAACACATATATATGGAATCTAAGGAAAAAAAAAAAGGTTCTGAAGAACCTAGGGGGGGATATGGGGATATATGTATGCATATATCTGATTCACTTTGTTATACAGCAGCAACTAACCCAACATTGTAAAGCAATTATACTCCAATAAAGACGTTTAAAAAAAATAAAGTATGGTTCTAATTTTTCAGTTTATAAGCACGACATTCACTATTTAGATGATACACTTTGGAATGGTATAGACTGTATACTTGTACATTTCATCCTGCAGTCACTGAAGCTTGTTAATATCAACCACTGGCTTTACCAGCTCCTGCAAATAAGTTCATTTAATCTATGATAGCTGGCCTCTAGCAAATATGTCATTAGTAGGAAAGATATTGTAGTAAGGGATATTCACTGTGTTTAGAAACTCAAAAGAGGTATTTCAAGTGTGTGTATGTATATATGTATACAGATGTATGTACAGATATATACCTTTGAAAACCTTTTTCAGTTATTAAGTCACTTAGTATATAGTGGTAATGGAGTTTCATCTATCATAGGTGAGGTGTTGGATTGTATGTATCCTGATGTTCAGGTTATGTTTTTAAAATAGTTTGGCAGAGATTAAGGTATTGGCAAATGGGTTGCAGCTTTGGCAATTTTCACTCTAAGAAATCAATTGACAAATCACCAAAGAGCACAATATATTACTCATTGGCTGGTAAGTCATGAGCCCCTGAGGCTGTAGCTCATCCTGGATGCTGGCTGCTTGCTAACTGTAGGGCAGATGGAAGAGCTGGCTGCTAAGTTGTTCCTAGCACTTGAAGCCCAGCATGGTCGGAGATCCTGAGCACGGCTGGAAAAAATATTTCTCTAGTAACTTATGTTGTGCTTATCAGTGAATTTACGTAACCCAAGAGAGAGCCATTTTGTTGAGATGACTTCTTAACAAGTCAAATTCATGTTTCCAGTCAATTTCTAATATTGTGATTATAATTGGATGTTTTTTGAACCAGTTTCTGTTTGTGGAACACTTAGAAAAATTAATTGAAAACATTAATTTTCTGATCTAAAGATTATTGTAGTTTTGCTGGCAAGGCTGATGGTAAAAGTGCAGCTACATATCATGCTCTTATTTGGCCTGATTTAATGATGCCCCTCCCCCCAAATTATGTCTTGTTATACCTCTCTTCCATTACAGTGTAGTTTTAATAATGCAGTGGTAAGTGGATTATTGACCAACATTTCCTTTGTCTTATAGCTACAGAGAAAAATAAGCTAGCCTCATTGGTTCCCATTGTCTTGGTAAAACAACCAGGATATAGGGTTTGCTTTTCTTTTTTCCCATCTGTCAACTTTTCTTTTTACCTCTCCTTAGGGTAAACTTGACTCACATTGCTACACTGAATTTTGATGAGTGTACAACAGTACTCTGCTTTAGTTTCCTGGCTTCAGAGCCCTGGGAAAGATGAATTAGCAACAGAAGATTACTTGGTGAACAGGAGATCGTGAAAACAGAAGCAAGTGTCCTGGAGCTCTTTCCTCCAGACCAACCCATCCTTGTCGCACAACAGACAATGTCGCACAATTTTCTAGACTAGGCTTTTCACACCCTTTCAATTCAGTATCTTTCTCTCCAAATCCGTGCTGAATGACAGCTACAAATCCTGTTTGACTACTCACCCTCCACACACATAATTTTTCCCCTCCATGCTTACTATTCTCTTTCTGTTCACATGGTCTTTCTTCAAAATACAGTTTTTTAGATTTCCTTTTGATGAAGTTACAATCACGTTATAGTCATCTTGCAGAAAATACACCAAAATTATTTTTAGTAGAGAGTTGGAAAATATACAAATCCTTAAATTACTAATTGACAGCATCAGGCTCCTTCTATAGATGACGAATCACTTACTTTTTTGAGCAGAGACCACTTCTTTCATTCTACAATGATGCATGAAGGACCCTGCACTCCATTCATAGCACAAAACACTTCCTGCAAAAATATCCCCACATCCACACTCAGATCATTTAGATTTTCTTTGGGACATAAAGTAGGAAAGTATTAACAAGTAGTTTGCATTATTTTGATGATATGATTTGTTCTTTGGTAACTTTTAAGTTTTTAATATTACTTACTAAATATTTAAGCAAAGCCCTATTTATGTAGACACCATCGTCAATTCATGTTATATTAAATAGTAATTTTAAAAATCCATTAATTTATACCAAGGTAATATAGTATCTAGTAAATTACCTTGATATGATATGATTCTGCTGAGTCCAAGACTACCTCATAAGAAAATGTACTTAGGTGCAACCAAGGGAAGAATATAAAAAATCTCCAGAGAATTTTATATACCTGGGCTTCACTATTGGTAATGCATTGCCCTGAAGCCATCTTCAAAGAACCTTTCTGTTTAATAATGGCTTAAATATCCATTAAGAAAAATGTTGGCAACAAATCTAGAAGATGAATTGAGGGCTTATTCACTTTACAAAAACAGTTCTTAAATATACAAAAGCATACACCTCTAAAACGCTGTATTTCAGCCTCCTCTAATATTGATTGGTAGGTACTTCCAAGGGTGGGCAGGGACAAAGGGAAGGGGAAAAAGTATATAAATTTAAAATTAAGGCATTAAGAGTGATTGACAGTTTGATATGCCTCTAACCTAAATGTACATCAATTATATTATAATGTAAATCAATAGAAAAATGTCATATGATTTATAAAATGATGGTGAACATACAGCCTTTTTGAAATGCATTTTTCATGCAGATCTAAGTAAGTTGCACAGATAGAACTAGGCAAATGACCTCCAGAAATCAGAGCTAAGTTTCTTAATTTAGGGTTTGTAAGTGTCTACAATATGGGGGTACTTTGTGACTTTGTGGGAATGGAACCCCCTAAGGAGTAGGCACCATTCCTGTAGTAGGAACTTGAGTCCCAGGGAATCTATTAATGGAAATCAATGGATGTGTGGAATCCTTAAAATCCTGGACAGAATTGTATGTGATGGGGACAAGCTAAGGAAATAGTTTAAGTATTTCTGTTTTCTTCTCCTCGTCTGAGGAGGGTCTTTTATTAACTTCTATTAGATAATAGCCAAGGATATTTGTGTTACAAATAGCCGAGGACTAAATCATTTTAACATCATGAAAACGATGTTAAAACATGACATCAGACGTTAAAGGAATGAAGGAGATGGAAAGAAAAGAGTGGAGATAGGAAGGGGAGTTTCTGGAGGGCTGAACTTTATTGATAGTGAGGGAATAAATGTGACCTCATTTTGGAAATCCTCTCCATCACCCACCCACTTTGATATAGCTGTATGAAGAGTGGAGGGCTCTTGCTTTAATACTGCCTTTTTCTGTTTGTGATTTCTACCACATCATTTAACATCTTTCTCTTGTTGTTTCTTCATCTGTGCCCCTGGTGTTTTGCTACTGACCTCCCTTGGAGGGATGTTGTAAGGCTTAAATCATTAATGATTATGAAGTGCTTTGGAAATAGAAAGGATTGCTTCAGTGCTAAGTCAGATGCACCAAGGAATTGCAGCATGCATGATACAAAGAAAAAGCCATGTTGTCAGAACTCCTTATGCAGCCACGGATCAGCCAGGCCTCCTACTCACATCACGGTGAATTAGGAAGATGGACTCGAAAGCACATCTAATGCTGCTTGGCTTGTGCATGCTTCTGTTACAACATTATTTTGACATTTTGTGTGTTCATTTGTTGGACTACTTTAAACCCTTTTGTAACCAAAGGAAATCAAAGTGCCTACTGCAAGCATTTTCTGAAGATGGTGTCAACCTGATTCAGGATGAAAAATTGATCTACTGGATAAAAATTTTGGAATAGGATGTTTATTTTACTTGTTTGTCCAGACATAAATAGGGCAATGATTCGGGAGAAGTTTTCATTAAAACACACTGTTTATCTAATACTTTGACAATCAGTGATATTCTCTCTCTCTCTTTCTCTTTCTCTAGATCTCTCTCTTTATCAAATCTAACACTGGCTCACTTCCAAACTTCGGTATCACATATAAGAAAACAGAGACCAATGGAAGTAGATAATCCAGCTAGTTAGTGCTAGGATTAAGACTAGAAACCAGGTATCTTGTCTCCTAGATCAGTACTTCAATATATGTGAGTATTCTTTGATCATTTCTAAGAAGAATAAGTAACTTTAACAAACTTTCATTCTTCTTAAAAGGACCAGCTTTTCATTCAAAGACCTCAGGATAACAGTTATTCATAAAGCTGACCAGCCATGCATTTAGGGTGTGAGGGAAATCTGCTGTAACATCTGTCGTGTCACCAAACACCAAGATTGAGTTCTGTGATCTACTTGGTTTGATGAGATATCTCCTCTTCCCTTCCAGTCTACATAACCCCTTCAAATATGACTTTAACAGATAGATCAAGGCAGGTACAGGAGTAACCACACTTCCAACCATTTTCTTTTTATCAATGTATAGAAAAATGTAGAAGTAGGATTGGGAGCAGCAGTCTAAATTAGCTCCTGAAGTTTTAGTTATCTAGGTATGCATAGTTTAAACGAGATTCTTCTAGACTGAATTATTCAGGTGATAGCAGAAATTTTCCATTATATTCCACATACAAATCCTGACGCAATGATGAATACCTACATATCAATATAATTCCCAACCCCTTTCTTTTTCCTTCTTCCCTCCAGCTTTTCTCCCACTTCAGAGACTCCTACCTCTAATCTTTTTTTTTTTTTTTTTTTTTTTCTGTGGTACGCGGGTCTCTCACTGTTGTGGCCTCTCCCGTTGCGGAGCACAGGCTTCGGACGCGCGGGCTCAGTGGCCATGGCTCACGGGCCCAGCCGCTCCGCGGCGTGTGGGATCTTCCCAGACCGGGGCACGAACCCGTGTCCCCTGCGTCGGCAGGCGGACTCGCAACCACTGCGCCACCAGGGAAGCCCCTACCTCTGATCTTTTAACTAGTTCTTGTCCTCTTCCCCTTGATACTCCTTAATCTATATGCTCTGTCAGATTGGATAAACCAAAGTGAGAATGTGTGGGTAGGACAGAGATGGGAAGAGGCAAAGCTCAGTCTTGTATGTACCGTTCTGGGTGATGCAGAGGGCCAGAAAAAGCTCTCCTACACTACAGGCGTGGGGACAAAGAAAGCACTACTCCTGTTAAAAGATGTTAATAGAGCAATCATGGGGTTGACTGCTCAGATGGAGCAGCGGCAGGGACCAATTTGTCCTAAGCTCTGAGTCTTAGTTTGTTTTGTGTAGAAACTTTTGGTGTGTGTTCTTCCAGAGACCATCAGCCTTGAAAACCAGACTCACAGAGGGCTGATTTCTGAATCTGTGTGCCCATTTATTCAACTACAATGTGGCCAATCTAGTTTTGCAGCCACAATGGCCCTGTTTGTCCACCCTTTCTTGTGTTAATGGCCCAAGATGTGGAATTAGTGACTAGAAAATTGGTGACCATAGAAAAAGGATTGGAATTTTTAGTGTGTTATTTAATCTGACCTGTAATGAGCCTAGAAAATCATTCCCATCCCTCCCGTGATGATCCTGTTATAATATAATTAACTGTACCACATTTGTCTGTTCATTCGTTCGATATGTGTTTAGTGTGCTTCTTCAACGTGCCAGTCACTGTCCTAGGTTCTTTTATTTATCAGTGAGCACAATAGGCAGCCATCCTTGCCTTTAATTATCTATATCCCTCTGCACATACTTTAAGTCTTCTAGACTAGTATTTCCATTAGCTCTAAGATCAGCATAATTCAGTACTCATCTTTTTTTTCCTTTTTTTTTTTTTTTTTTTTTTTTTTTTGAGGTACGTGGACCTCGCATTGTTGTAGCCTCTCCCGTTGCCAGGAGCACAGGCTCCGGACGCGCAGGCTCAGCGGCCATGGCTCACGGGCCCAGCCGCTCCGCGGCATGTGGGATCTTCCAGGACCAGGGCACGAACCCGTGTCCCCTGCATCGGCAGGCGGACTCTCAACCACTGCGCCACCAGGGAAGCCCCCGTACTCATCTTTTAGTTGCATGAATGAATCAGGACTGACTCCTTTTGGCTAAATCCTTGTCCTTTGATATTTCATTTCCAGGCTCTAGATCAGGTGCTGTCCAGCAGAACTTTGAGCGCTGGTGGAAATATGCTCTGTGCTGTGTAATATGGTGGCCACTAGACACATGTGGTGTTGGGAACTTGGAATGTCGCTGGTACAACTAAGAAATTGAATTTTAAAATTTTATTAAACTTTAATTTAAACTTAAGTAACCACACACGGCTGGTGACCATTGCACTGGACAGTGCAGCTCTAGATAATCCATAGCTCCCTGCTGTCTCTGTAAGATAAGAAACTGCTGCTCCTTTGGCAGGTCGCTGCTCAGGAAATGGTGCAATGGGCCATTTTGGATGTCCAGGGGCCCAGAAACCAGACTGCTCACATGTCAAGTGTCAACAAATAAGAAGGTGCATAGCCAGGCAGGGGGAGTTTGCTGTCTGGAAATGATGTCAACAGGTAGCCACCCATGGGCATGTTTGCCACTTAGAAGTTCTTCAAGATCTCCAAACAGGACAAGATGCCATTTGTGACCAGCGTTCATGAGGTCTGGGCTAAATAGAGATCTTTAAACACTAGGTTACATTTCCGGAACAGAATCCCTTTTCCTGGGAGGGCTATCGAGAAGGAGACAAGACTCTCGTCTTTGAGAAAATGTGACGTGGGGCTGGATTTTGAGTTTAGGAAACCAAGGCAGCAATCTCTGGGACAGAGAACCAAACATTCAAAGCAAAAGGGGCAAAGCTGACTTGAGCAGCTGAGCACAGGGCCAGGTACTAGAGAGAAAAGCAAGGGTTTAAGGCTAAGAGAACCCTAAAAAATTCATTTCAGCTATTTGATCACTGCCTTGACAACTCTTTATTGGACCAGTTTTGGGCAAGGTGACTCTGTCCTGGGTCATTTTAAAGGTCTTTCAAGGCCACAGGTAATTGGAACTTGCATCTCCCTACATAAAATTATTTCTCAAAAATCATTTGGCTTAAATGGATTCTTGTTCTGACTCTGCCATTTATATAGTCTCATCGGTCAAGACATTTAACTTCCCTTAACTTGAGTAGCTTCACACATCAAAAGATTCAATTAGAGTACATGAGGTCCAAGGTATTATTTTTTCCTGGATAAAAACTGCCTATCTTGGCTTTTACTTGTTAGAGATGGAAATATAAACATCCTATACTTATTTTATCAGCTAGTGGATTATCACCTGGGTTGGTACAAGAGAAGGTATCAGAATCCCAGGGAAGTGGCTATATTTTGATAAGCCATATTCAGGATTGTATAAAATTATATTGGGAAAAATTTAAATACAAGCCATCTTATGAATGCCTGATTACATTTTCTCATGGTACACATTGTCAGTCACTTCATTTTAAGTCGTGACTTAAAATTGTAACCCTTTCCTTCATGCACTGGCATTCTTTGCCTCTTTTTTCTCCCCAGTTCTGATCACTTCTAATACACTATAAAATTTACCTATTCAGTTGTTTGTTGTCTTATCACTCTCCATTAAAATGCAATCTCTATGCAGGAAGGGTTTTTTTCATCAGTTATCTTCTTACTTAAATTGCTTCTGGCATACAGCATGCACTCAATAAATCTATGCTGAATGAATGAATGAATCTTATTGGCTGGTAGGGATACATAGAGTATAGACTCTAAAACATGAGCCTTACAGGTAGTACTTTCTTTAGGAATTTATCGGGATTTTCTTGGGGAGTATGGCAAAGACTAACGAATGCTCACGTAGCCCGTTTCCTTTCCTTCCTTGGCATCCAACTAGACCTCATTTCCCATCCACCCATGTGTTAGATGACAATGTGTGATAGTGTCCTGGCCAATGAAATGTGGCTGGGAATTACATGCACGACTTCCAGATCTGGCTGTGACAACCTGCCTTCTTGCTCCTCCATGCTCTTTTCCTCTCCCAGCTGCCTTGAATGAAGCAGATCCCTAGGACATCCTTCGACCTCTTTGTTGAAGGAGCCCAAGTGCATGAGAGGGAAAGTTCTGTGTCCCTGAGAAGAGCCACACAACTGGGGAACCCTACACCCCTCCACCAAACACACAACTGGATTTTAATATTAGCATCGTAACAATATAGGAAGTAAGCATGTCTGTATTAAACCATTGAGATTTGGAGTTTGACCTGTTACAGCAGCAGTTAGTGTTTCCTTAACAAGAGATTTTTATATTTATTAAAAGAAGGACTCAAATTTTAGAAGGAGAAGAAACATTGCTATAGAGTATGATTGTATTACAGAAACAATCTCAGCATTCCCATTACCGTCCAGTGTATCAATTTAAGAAAAGAATATCAACTTTAAAATACAAAATGAAAAAATATGCTTCTGCTTTTTCTAATCAGTTAACTGACATGTTTTCATTTTAAAAAAATGGATTAATCTCCTTCATGGGAGAGATGCAGTAGGCTCTGGAGAATTTTAGCATACACCGAGATAATTTTTTTACTTGGCCTTTACATTTCTTTCAGAAACCACCCAGTGTGTTGTGTTTCAGCAACGTTTTAAATTAATTGAATGTTTGTGTCAACTCGTTCAATTCAATAGTGCCCCCATGAGAGAACCAAGAAACATAATCTTCTTTTTTCAGTTTATTTGCTCTAAGTTCTTTTCTTTTTTTTATTTCTTTGCTGGAGTTTTTCATGTCTCTCATGTCTGGAGTTTAACTTGTGGGCCATATGTTGCTACCTAAGTAAACTGGCACATTGGTTTTTTTGTAGAGACATTCATCTTTTCCAATTTTTCTCTCCCATTAATTTTGGAGTTTGTAGTTCAAGCAGTTTCTTTCTTGGATCAAGCATTAAAAAATATGGCTAAATAATGAGTCTTAATTTTAGTGGATGAAATGGTCAAAGTAGAAAAGCTTTCTAAGAACTTGTTTTCTTTTGCTGGGGGTTTCTTTGAGGGCCCTCATCTTGGCTGGAACAAGACGTTATATGGTAATGTCCATTTCCTTTCCAGCCCAACTGCCATCCTCCATCATCTTGAGATAAGTTTCCAGTTGCCTATAGCTGGGAGTGAACTGGGGCTTCCTCTTCCATCAGCTTGAAGTGAGTGTATACTGTGCATTACGTATACAATTTTCAGCCCTGAGTTTAAAAAGTATAGGCAAAGAAAAGTCTAATGAAACTGACTTTGGTTAACTTGGAGATTTGATTAGCTGACAGAGTAAAGAAAAAGGATTCCTTTTGGCTGCCAGAAATATGGTACTCCTCACTTTCACCATCCATTTCTATATCATTATAGACTTGGATGCTGGTTTTCAGTAAGGCTGCAATGATCATAATGGGAAGATTGCTCCCTGTCACCCTGTAGGACCTCATATAGACAGGTTGGTAGGGCTGGAGAGGCTCAGGTAAAAATAATGACTAAACATGTTTATATTTGACTTTTCTTTGTGATTTTTTTTTTTTAATTGCAGGTGTACTTCCATAAAGAGAGTTAACTTTTAGTTCTTACTGGATGTAGGTAAATGGGAGGAAGTGATGAGTGGAAGGAGAAAGCCAGCTTGATGTTAAATATTCCCATAACCTTTAATCACAAATGCAAATTGGTGTTTACTGAGATAAGAAATGGAAAATTCTTGATCTCATATAGGATCACATATCAGGATATGAGTACTATGTAGATTGATCTGAATGTGTGTTCATCAAAATACTGTGAATTATCATTTTATTGTATATCATACCAGAAACCTTCATTTAAAATCCATGTGTACATGTGGACAGCATGCTAAAATAGTCTTAAATTGTGAGTCAAAAAATCAATATTTTAAGAATGTCTAAATAGTATTCATTGAAACAAGTTAAACTTAAAGCAGGTTCTTCATAACATGGAGAAGTCAATGTGTACAATAGTTGAGATTGTTAATCTTTACATTTCTACTTTGAACAACTTAATTGGTAACAGTTTTTCTTTGCCCACCCACTCCAGGGATTGGCTTCCATGGATTTATAATAATAGTAACAGAAATCTCATCTTTTAATTAATGTATCATCTAGACTACTAAAAGGGATTTCACCTATAAGTTTTGTGTATTTGCCTTTTTGTAAGCATTATTTTGGAAGGAGTTAGCAGGAAAGATTTTTGCTGTTTTGAGTAAAGACAATTAAAAAAAAAATTTTGTCCCTCATTAATCCTGAGGATTCACTAGGCTCTCTGGCTATTCTCTTCCAAAGAAATGTAAGGTGGGAAGTACGGGGTGAGAATGACATTAAACTGGGGTTAAGTGACTCTTTCACATCTATGCTATGACATAAGAGGACACATTGACACCCCTGAATCTCTAAGACTGGGTTGTTGCCATAGGCTGGGCAGAAGAGAAGGGAAAGAACTAGTTTTGGAGACTGACAGAATGGAATTTAAATCCCATTTTAGCATTTGCTAGCTACAGGGCTATGAACAAATTATTTAACTTCTATGACCTTTATGTTATTTTATTTTTATGGTAGAAAATTTATTTATTTGACTGAATTGATGTGAGGATTGAATGAGGTAATATGAAGAAAATGTTGATACAAATGTTGGCTTAATTTTATCATCAATTTCTATTTTTAAAATATTTCATATTGTGTAGTAAAGAATGAACTTTGCCCCAGGAGAAGATCTGGCTTTTTCCTTTGGCTCCTGGGAGGTAATTCTTGTTGCTTGGGAGCCTTGGGCTGGCCAGTTAGTAACAACATGATTTTGGGTGCAGGGTGGCCACAACCATATAGTCTTGGGGTGGAACTGGGCACACCTCACAGTTTTAGGATGGGACTGGCTGTGCCACATAGAACACCATGCAATTTAGTCAGTCATTATCCTAAGAGAGTAAATCCTATGACTTCTCATCACAGGTAGATTTTTTTTTCTTAGTTATTTTCTTTCTTTTCTTTTTATAGTATCTATATGAGAAGATGAATGTAAGCTGAACCTACTTTGGTAATCATTTCACAGTTCATCTAAATCAGGCCATCATACTGCATGCCTTAAATGTATATAGTGATGTATTTCTCAATTATTTCAACTCACTTATTTCTCAATATAACTGAAAAAAAAAAAGAGTCATTTAGCTAATATTCTACAGTTTGGAGTGCTGTTCCATTTCAATCCAACTGACTTGACACCAACTGGGGTACTGCAACACAATTGTCACATGAACCACCTGGAGTTGGTGTCAGACTACACAAGTTAAAGGCTCAGGTCTCCACAAGACTCCCCTTACTTCAGATGTCATCCACACTTTGGCAGTCCCCAGGCCACCCTCACTTGTGACCAACTAGCTATAAATTCTGAGGTTCTCATGACCTACTCTGATTTGATAATTTGCTAGACTAATCATAGAACTCAGGTAAGTACCATATTAAGGATTACAGTTTTACTATGAAGGATGCAGATCAGGAACAGCCAAATGAAGAGACACATAGGGCAAGGTCTGGGAGGGTGAGGAGTCATGGAGCTTCTATGGCCTCTCCTCATAGAATCCCGGTGCGTGACCCTCCCAACACATTGAGGTGTACATCAACCGGGAAGCTCCATTGGGCCACAGTGCCAGAGTTTTTTTTTTTTTGGTTTCATTATGTAGGCATGCTTGATCAAATCATTGGCCACATGATGTGATTGAACTCAATCTCCAGGCCCCCTTCCCTCCCCAGACTCCCTTCCCTCCCCAGAGGTCAGGCTGGCCCAAAGTTTCAACCCTCTAGTCATGTGGTTTGTCTTTCTGGTGACCACTCTCCATCCTGAAGCTATCTAGGGGCCTAATTCATTAGCATAACAAAGACACTCCCATCACATAGGAAATTCTAAGGATTTTAAAAGCTCCATACCAGGAACTGGGGGACAATGACCAAATATATTATTTGTTACATGTCAAGTATCTTTCAGGAGTTAGGACAATTCATCTTTTGTTCTTGAGAAATCATTACCACCCCACCCCCACCCCACCCCCGCCACCACATAATGATTGATGACCCAATGGAAAGAACATTGGGTCTAACTTCATTCCAATCTCTTACAAACTCTGGTTTCAGTAACTAATAAGCAGTGTAATTTTCCCAAGTCCCCTCACTCTTCTGGCTTCTGTTTCTTCTTCTCGAATGGCTCTTTAAATGACATAGAGGTTTCTTCTACTCCTAACCATCCATTGCTCTCTGGGTTTTCTTTTTTTTAGCATGGCTTATATAATAATTGGAGGCTACTTGTGAGTTAGCTCAAAGCTCAGGAGTCATACTTTCTGGGTCCAAATCCCATATCCACCATTTTCTAGGTGTGTGATCTCTGGACATTTACTTAACCTGTCTGTGCCTGAATTTTCTCGTTTATAAAGTGGTGAGAATAGTAGTGTCTCCATTACAGTGTTGCTAAAAGAATAAGATGTGATAATGCAGGTAAAGACTTTAGCACTGATTCGGCAGAAATACAGTAAAGACTCAATAAATGTTCTCACAAGTAATTTATATTTTATAAAATTTTTACATGATTTTAAGTCAGTCCTCTCTGGAATAAAAACGAATGCATCAAGGATCAAGAGAACTTCACTTGATTCTTGACAAGAATATCAGGCATGTTATCACTGACATACAATTTAAAAAATACATATATCCAGAATTTGGGGGAGGAAAGGGGTCTTATAATTCATCCTGTACCAAAATACTTCTGTTGTAGGTTACCTAAATTGCTGTGAAGGAGAATGTTTTATGGATGTTTATACTGTCATGGAAGAATGACAGACACACTGAGTTCAGAGTATAACAAACTTATTGTATGTGGGTCAGGAGAGGATGACAGAGGTCTTAGAAAATCCTTTATATGAATGGAAGAACCGAGGTAGCAGTTATACGGTGATGAATACAAGATGAATGTGTATGCAAGTTCTTGACTATAAGACGAACCTGTATAACTAGTTAATGGAACTATCTCAGTAAGAGTTAGGAAGAGTGGATTTGCCTGAGAACAATTCTGGTGTTACCATATTCTAGCCCTGGGGCTTTGACCTCTGTAACAAGTTCTAAAAACAGCCAATGTGAAATACCACTACTTGACTGAATGAGAAGGGTTAAATTATATGATGCCATCCTGCAGATGTCAGTCATTTCTTTTTCTATTTGTTGGCCTACTTATTATAAATACAATTAAAAGTTTATCTTAGAATTTATTTTCCTTTTTAATAAACCTATAGGACAAGAATATGTCATGCTTAATAGGAATTTCATTTTTTACATTATTTTCGCTTTTTGAAATTTTGGCCTAAAATAAATCAGTGTTGCTATTATGGCATGTATACTAATTTTAATTTTCTTCTCTTGTGTCCATGAGACACAAACAACACTTATAGAAATAATCAATCATGAATATTAATATTACCAACATCCAGATAATTAATAATAATTCCTACATTGATTACATGTTTATCAGATACACACGTTTATAAAGTTCATTATCTCTGTATTTTTATTTCTTCTTATCTACATTGTTTTTAGTATGTAATACATGGAACTCTTGGACAAATATATAAGTAAGTTTAAAAAGCCTAAACAATATTTTTCTGAAGTTGAGATAAGTTGATTTATCAAGGTAAAGATGATATCCACATTCTTACTCTTCACTCATTCTTTCATGCATTCATAAGCATGAAGTGATGATGGTGAGAAATTGACAAGGGTATAGCATTTAGCAAGAGGGATGGGTCCTGTATCTGCATGGCTGTTATCAAAGACATCACATGTTGAAAAGTCATAAGAAAGTATGAAGTGTTATAGGAGTTTGAAGAGAAAAAATAGTTGGGGGGATTAAGTGATCAGAAAAGACACCTAGTATATTGGATGACTGATTAAATAAATGAGTTTTCCAGTGACACAGCTCTACAAGAATTCCAGCTGCTCCTGGACAACTGTGTGATCAACATTTGTAAAGTTTTAACAAATGGATGTATTGTAAATATTTCTGAATTTAATGGCCAGATAAAGAAATTGCTTAACAATATATCATCATTGTATTCATTAAATAATGGTATATAGATAGATACAGATATAGTCTTCTGCAAGGGACATTAATTACTTAGAGGTCAATGACAATTTATTCCTCTTTCAAGTATTATTCTATTGTGTGGATTTGAAATAATTTCATATCAATGGCCTATTGAGGTGAAAGTTTTATTGGCTCTTCTTCAAGGAGAACAGTGACCTAATTTTTCACTTAGAAAGCCTACCAAGTTGCTCTTAGAGTTTAATGGATTCAATCTTAGAGAATAGATAACTAAGGAACTGTACCTATCTCCTATATTGGTTCCTTTATGATTTTCTTATTCATTCATTCCACAGTATATATATACTGATGATTTGATCTTATGAATCAACCTTCAACTGAGGAATCTCTTCACTCAGAATGGCAGATACTTGGGAAATATTTTCCATTTTCTTGGCCATCTAGGAGAACTCAGTTATATGAAATAATATTCTGGCAGCCACAAAACTATCTGCACCATCCAAAGTAGTCAACCTAAGGAACCTTTAAAAAAATGCTATCTAAATATTTCTCAGTCATATATAGGTTTCTTTTTTTCTTTCGTGTTCTCCAGATTTTGATGAGGAGTTTAGATCCACTTATAAATTGTATAAAATACAATTGATTTTTGTATATTGATCTTGTATCTTGTGACACTGCTGAATTAATCGATCCTGGGAGGGTCTGTGTGGCTTTTTTTGCGACTCTTTGGGATTTTCTATGTGGACCATTATGCCATCTGCAAATAAGGACAGTTTCTTTTCTTCCTTTCTCATCTGCATAATCTTTATTTTATTTCCTTGCTTTACTTCACAGTCCAGGAGTGGTAATAGTGGGCTTCCTTGCCTTATTCCAAGTCTTAGGGGGAAAAGTCTCTTTCGACATGAAGTATGATGTTAGCTATAAGTTTTTGTTAGATGTATCTTATTAAGTTGAAGAAGTTCTCCTCTTTAGTTTTCTGAGAATTTTTATTGTGAATGATGAATTCTGCCCAATGCTTTTTATGCATCAATTGATATGATTATGTGCTTCTAAAAAATCTGTAAATGTGGTGAATACATTGATTGGTTCAGAAGAACATTTTTAATGTTTATTCAATTTGTGATTAGAAATTAGTCATTCTTGCTCAATAAACAAACATTTCATCTGTGATCAACTAAACTGTTGAATGTGCATGAAAGGAAAAAAAAAAGATAAAGCTATGGAATCTAATATAGTGTTAATATTAGAAATAAAGAAAGAAGAGACCCATAGGCATTCATAATAGTACACAGGTTAACTTAGTTTCTATTAAACTGTATTACTATATCCCTGGTATTTCTTTCTTTATTTTCTGCTACCACCTCTTTTTCTTTATGAAGCTGGGTGTTCCATGAATTGAGAATGCCCATGGAGTCCAGATTCAGGAGACAAGTGGCCATCTGCTTATTTAGTGAGGACACATTTAATCATGTGCTGTAGAACCATTCTGTGAATAGAAGACCTAGGAACCTCCAGTTTCAGCATTCTGTCTCTGACAGGGTAGAGCGAAGACAGTGTGAACATGAAGATGAAATAATATCACTGTGTAAACCTATGCATGGTGGAAAAAGAACATTTAAACTTTATAAGAAAAAGTTTCAGAAGACACAGGATAATATGTTGCTTGTATAGGACAATGCCATAAATTGGGGGCAGAAACGACCAGTTGGGAGGGTTTTCTTGTACCATTAGCTTTGACCAAGTCAAGGAGATAAGATGGTGCCCATTGTGATTGATCAGGAAAACCCACTGTATTGTAGATCATTTGGTGCATACTACATAAACTCCACTGCAGGCAAACATTTCCCATCCAGCCCTGACCTGTCCGACATGCTTAGATTGTATTGCTGCAAGAAGAAAAGAAAGAAATATGGATCCACAGATTCATTGGAGAGCAAGAGAAGCTCAAATTTAGTGTAATATAAATAAATGCTATAGAGATGGAAGGCAAGATAGATTATCATTATTATCCAGTATTTTTATAACACTTTATATTTTGCAAGTGGCTTCACAATCCAGTGTAATGAATCTGCAGGGGGCTGGTGGTGGGAAATGTTGCAGCTTGCAAGGAATAGCAGTTAACACATCCATTAACGGTGCTCCACGTACATTTTTATTGTCTGGATTGTTCACATGAACTCACCTCTCTTATTTTCTCTACAACATTTTTTTGGTAACTTTGGTAATTACTGATATAATTTTAATGGATATGTTTAAATTTCTTTGGTTTTATGTTTCCTGGTACAAGCCTGACTTTCTGTGAATATGTTACTGCCTAGTATACAAGCATGAGAACTGGGTTAAACCAAGAACTTTTTTATTCTTGATAAAACAATGACCAGCAAGGCCTTCATGACTGTGCTTATTATTTTTCTTTAAAAATGTCCAGGCTTTAAAAATTTTTCTGTCTCTTCCAAGCCACCTCCCTATTTAAATAAGCACGAATGCCACTGTACCAAGGTATGTTAGGGACCTTATGTGTATTAGCCAACTGTCCAGTTGGGAGTGCCGCTTTGAAGCTTCCTGACCTATTGTTCCTGTAAATTCTCCTGTACTGTCAGCACAAGTGCCTTGTTTTGTTTTTAATATAGAAAGAACTGTCACTGTACCCAGGCATGTCCCCTCTGTTCTTCCCCGTGTAAAGATCCTTTAGCTCATTATGCGTTCAGTGTTGGGGAAATGGTTGCTGGTGGTTCTGTTTCTCTTATTTTTATTGATCATCCCTCCATCAGCCTGTATCAAAGTCTTAATTCTCATAGGAGTGGAATTCAAGAATTTCCATAGATTTACTTAATAATGAATTAATGACTGAGTTATGAGTCATGTCCATGGTTTGTCAGATGTCTTCATCAGATCATTGCAGGTATGAGCACCTTCATGCCTTCCCTCCCTCTCTCATAGCTTAGAATGTGGATCAAGGACAGTGTTTGGTACATAGTAGGCCCTCAACGGATGTGTGCTCACCAGTGAACTGAGCTCCTCCAGGGATCCTTGTATGAACTGGAGGTTGCAAAAGCATTACCTTTAAGTTTAAAACCTAGTGTGGGCAATGTGAAAGAAAAATTGCATGAACTGGGAAATGTGTTTGATCCAATTTGTTTCCTCTAAAATTCTAGTAGCTGTAGAATAGGAAAAAAATGGAAGTCTCAAGTGAGTCTTAGGAGAAAAAGTTAAAAAATAACAAAGTTAATCTGTTCACAGCTGTTTTACTAACAAAGGCAGAAAGAAATTCAACAGTGCATTTGTTGGAAAGAATCACATTTTACTCTGATTAAGAATATGCTGAGACTTGCTTTTTAGGGCAACTTTATAATTGTACCACACATCACTTTTTAAATAACTGGAAAATATGTTCTGTGCTTCTAAATTATACTTTGAGGGTCAGAAATTTAAGGCAGATGTTTTAAATCAAAGGCAGTGCTTTGTAGAGAATATACTTATATTTCTGAGTATTGAAAAAATCTATGTAAAGATGTTATAATGAGAAAAGAAAAAAAAAAAACTTGTGCCTTGTTCAGTAAGTAACAAACTCAGAGCCTCTCTATCCGAACTTCTGAGCCTTTTTAGTAAAAATATGAGGAGGAAAATAGTTTTTATAATAAGCAAGATCTCTGCTTTTACGCTTTTAATTACAATGAGGAGAGTTTTTTATTTGATTAGAAAAATTACATTTCTTTCAAAAGAGCAAATTGATCACACAAAATTTTAACCTGGTTGCAGTTAAAGAAAAACAAAGTTGTCTAAAGTTATATCCATTAAGAAAAACCCTGGAATGTATTTATCTTACCCTCAACTGGTTTTACAATGTAGAAAATAAGGGAAACAAATTGAAATGTCAAGGTCCAAAGGTGACTGTTAATTTCAACTGGACAAAAAAAAAAACAACCTTTCTTGCCTTGAACTCAAGAAGAATCTACTCAATTAAATAAAGATTTAAGGCCTAAAGGTGATGTTCAACAGGTAGCCAAACATAGAGGCAGAAAAGAATGGAGGAGGATATCCTAAAAGTTTTAGTTGTCACTTTTGAATGTAAAATTCATCTTCTGCTGAACATTTTCCAGCTTGGACCAGCTTTATGTGTCCAGTGAGCCCTCGTTTAAAATATGAAGAAAATTAAGTTATGGAAAATTTCAATCACCTTTTATTCAGTATTTTTTCCACTAGCTTCTTACCTAACTATTCCAGAAACTTCTACCATGTTCTGATCCTAGTGCTGTTAATATCAACTGTCAGAAAATTAAAGTGACATTTTTGGAGGAGAATGAATATATTGATAAGAACATTTAAAAATGTTCATATATTGTTAAAATAACATTGATACAATTTTTAAAGAAAAAATAAAAATCATCCATACTCTCAGTACTGTAATTCAGCTCTTCTCCTTTCTCCTTCACCCTTCTTGTTCTATCTGAGCAGAGAAGTAATGTTGACATCTGCTTTTCACATAGCACCCTTGTGTTGTCACACCCATCATAACTTTGGTGTTTAATCTTGAAACACTGTTTCATCAATTTAATATCCATAATCTATTAACTATTTCCCTGTCTGGAGACATGTAACTTGTTTAACTTTTTAAAAATATTGTAGAAAATTTTGGAAACATTGTTTCTGCACATAAACTTTTTCCTTTTGAATTATTTCCTTGGAATAAATTTCTTCTGGGAGTTAAACCATATGCGTATTATTTTTTCATTTTTACAATATTATTTTCTGTAGTAGTATCAATTTACAGTACTACTAGGTCTTCATTAACATAAGAGTTTCCCTTTAGAAAAACAACTTTTCAAACACCATTATATTAAGCCCAAGGAGCCAATAAACACTTCCAAGACCACTACCAAAAAAAAAAAAAAAAAAGAGTAAAGAAACCCAGGATCTTTTAAGTTAGTAAGACTTTTAAAACTCCTTATTCTACCTAAGGAAGCCCCTGAATATAAAATTTTGTAAATAGAAGGATTATTTAACGATATATGTTTTGGACCTAAGGAATTTGACATTTCTTGATATTATCTATTTCTCATTTTGCCTTAATTCTTATGCATTAAAATAGTAAACTGTGTATATCAGAAATAACCTTAGTATTATCACTTGGTATAGGTTGCAATAAGAAGATAAATATCTTCATGAACTGTATTCCATATTTTTTCCATTTTCAGAGGTCTGTTGGGTTTTTCTAAAATGTCATATTGGCAGTGAAGGGATCACTTTTGCCCTCGTTTGTTTCCAGAATAGTTTCCCAACCTAAAGTTTTCTTCTAGCTGGAGGATCGCAAAACGTTATTTCTCAAAATATATTATAGGGAACACAAGTACCTTAGGATGAAATTTCCATAAAGAAAAGAAAAGAAAAACATTCAGTAAAAGTATGAAATGGGTTCTTAACCTCAAAGCATCTCAAAATGTGGTCTCTGGACAACCAACAACCACATCATTTGGAAACTTGTTAGAAATGTAAAATCTCAGTTCTACCCCAGACCTACTGAATCAGGAAACTCCAGAGGCAGAACTGGTAATCCGTATTTTAACAAGCCCTTCGGGTGGTGATGCCAATCACTAAAGTTTGAGAACCACTGCTTTAGCTTCTTCTTGGCAATTTATAATGTTATTACCTTATTACAATTTCGGAGAAGGGCTGGAGAGGAAAGAAAAACACATACCACAGCACAACAAAAATCTCTAAACCTTGTTTGCCCAAAATGTTGACCATGGTATACTTATGTTTCATCAAACACCACACTCCTATAGAAATACAGTGAGTCTCAGTTCAAATTGCAGTTGCTAGCTTCAACCTGAGTTGTCAATACATTTACACGTGTGCATTAGTGTTTGATGTTTTTCTTATGAGTGGACCATGAAGAAAACCATAGCCCTTTCTTAATCATAGCAGGATACTTTATTGCCTGCTGAGTTGATTCACCTCTGCTATCCCCCAGCTCTTGCCTGTAGTGTATATCTTAATATTAATATTACTATATCTGAGCATGTGTGTCTTGTATGAGATGTATCATAATGGCTCCTGTGTTACCAAAACTGATAGGAAAGACTCTATTTGCAGTTGCTTACTATTAGAGATGATTGTGTATCTGAGTAAGAAGTGAGTGACAATATTCAGTGAGTGAACAGATCCTAAGTAAAATAAATTCAGAGCCTTTGGACCAAATACTTGTTATCTGACAAGGGGAGAAAAGCCATATTACAAAATGAGAGTATAAAATTAATAACTAAAATAAAATTTAAAAAATAAATAAAAGGGAGAGTTGGAAATCATTATATTTATATATGCTGAAAAGTTACAAGATGAATCTTTTGCCTATTGTTTGTTGCCAGTTCAAAGGTTAATGGGAAAATACTGTTTTTATAGTGAACTTCTGATGATTTAATAATAGTGATCAAGCTTTATGCATTTTATTTAAACATCTATAGGCAACATCCTCTTTTAGTAGCTCTCTCTATACCTTTTGCAAAAAGAGGGAAAATGTTATGTTTTATCTCAACAAGAAAGTCTTGATTTGTATATGTTTTATCTTTGCATGTCTCTTATCCTGTGAGTTTAAATTATGAAGACATTCCATAGTTCAAATGAGCATGAAGTTGTTTCGTAAACTGAGATTATATAGCTACAGAACCCTTGGTAGATGGTATCTATAAATAGAGGTTACCTAACATGGAAGGTCTTCTGAACAATATAAATGGCTCTTTTTCAAAAAGAAGTGCAGAGGAGGAAAGCCTACAGCATTGATTTAAAAGACTCTAATTAGAATTAGGTTCCGATAATTAGATCCCAGTAGACTGAATTCAGACTTTCTTTTCCCTCAAACAAACAAAACATAGAGTGTAGGATGTCATTTCTGCAGGAACGAAAATAGAAATGGAATTTTAAATGAAGATTGTGAAGCGAAATGAGGCATTTTAATTCTTGCACCTGGAATCATTTCATAATGAAATGCAAATTAATTCTAAAAATCTCTGACCTCTGTTTTTGCTGATTACAGCCTAAAATCATTCATTTAATTTTTAGAAAAAGAGAAAATGCATGTCAAGATGAAACTATTTAGTACATATACCTTGAGTTTCCTAATAAAGTTATATGATTGACTCCAGGGTTGAATGATTTCACATTTATATTGTGAACAAAGATCAAAGACCAAGGATGGAATATTTGATATAAATTGGAAGTGAATCTACCACGATTATTTGAAATTGTTCATTGGCTTAAAATTGTACTTATCCTTCACCAGTGAGCTCTTATGGGTTGTTTACTTATTGTAGATTCTTTATTTCTAAATTTCCAAAAGAAGTAAAACTTGAACTTCCTTTTCAGCTTTGAAAAATATAAATCTGAGTTTCATTAAGTAGCATTTAAGAAAAAGACAGACTCTAGCTGGCAGTTTCACATAGATGTTTAAGTAAGAGTTTATGTTTTTGTGATGTAGAGTATATATGAGTTGATGGAGGGATGAAGGAATTTTAAATCTCCTGGAGGCTAGCCCAATTACATCTTTCTTTCTTTATTATGTTGACTGATGTTGTCATCAGTTTATCTAGCAGGGAAACAAAAACTGGAATGTCATTAAAAATATGCACCGCCAAAAAATTACTATATATTTAGATGAACAAATAGAATATTCATCGATATTCATAAAACAGTTGTATAAGATTGGGAGACTAGAATATAAATTTTGGATCTAATGAAAAGAAGTCTTCTTAATTATTTATACCCACACCTCCTTCTAAAAAGAATTTGAAGCTATTTGCAATAAGAAAATATTGACTTTATTTTTTTAACCTTGAATAGAGATGAAAAATTGGAACGTATGCAAAATGAAAAAAAGCATAAGGCAGGGTGGTAAACCATAGACCTAATATATTATAATTTCCTCCACTGCAGGGGGCATGGGTTCGATCCCTGGTCGGGGAACTAAAATCCCACATACCGCATGGCATGGCCAAAAAGAAAAAAAAAGAAAAAAAATATATGTATATATAAATAATTTATATGTATATATAATATATACAATAATTTATGTAAAGTTAGACTCTGAAATCCTTGTGAATAAAAGCAAGTAAAACCTCTATGTTGATATTGCCTTAATTTTTGACTGTAAATATAGTGAAAGTTTTGTTAGGTCTAAGAGTGTACAGCGTGAACACATTCAATAAATGTTTACCAATGGCTTTCATCCATAGGTCACCTGGTTCACTCATCAATATCTGAGCCATCTTTTAAAAATCTCTCAGTGTTTTCATTTTATTCTTAAATCATTCAGAACCAACCAAACAACCAACCAGAAAAAAACTGGTAATTTATTTACTTCATTTTATTTCACTGCTCAGCTTGTTAATATTGGAAACCTGAGCAGTAGGATGGTTTAGTGATTGACTGGGCTCCCCATCACAGCTTGCTTTTCAATATAAGAAATTAGAATAATGGTTTTCAAATCTTGTCGCCTAGAGCAGCGGTCCCCAACCTTTTTGGCACCAGGGACCAGTTTCATGGAAGACAATTTTTCCTCAGGTGGGATTGGGGGGTGGGGGGGCCGTGGTGGGAGGGATGGTTTAGGCAGTAATGCTAGCGATGGGGAGCAGTGGGGAGCGGCAGATGAAGCTTCCTCGTTCACCGCTCACCTCCTGCTGTGCGGCCCGGTTCCTAACAGGCCATGGACTGGTACCGGTCTGCAGCCCAGGAGTTGGGGACCCCTGACCTAGAGTCCTCTTAGAGGTTTCAGTAACCATTTCTTAGGTAAGAAGGAGGATATTTTACCCAAACTACTTTACCCAGAACGACTTAGCTTTTCTTTTTTTTTTTACGATGTTGGATTCTACTCAGCTTTGCTTTGAAACAAAGTTCTGCTGAAAGCAATTTGATAACTGTGCTACTGGAGAAGGAATTTGTAGCTGATTCTGAGGGGTAGGTTTGTGCAACCTCTAACCAGGGGATCCTAACTCAGATTGATGCTTTTCAGAATGTTTGCAATGTTTAGGAAGGTTTTTAGAATGTTAGCAATCCCCTGAAATTAAAGGAAAATTTTATATGTTTTACTTGTAATGTATCTGGAGGGAAGACCAATAGTTTTCTTTGGTTCTTTTTGTATTATTACTACATTTCAGAAATGCACAAGGAATACAAAAGAAGCGCCTAGAATTAATATTAATTAATTAATTTCTTAATAAAAGAAATAAAACATAATAGAAAAAGTTGAAATCCCTCCTTTAAATCTCCCCAAATATATTCCCTTTGTTTTCTCCCCAAATGTGTGTGCTGTTTTTAATTTGGTGTCTTCGATTCCTATCTGTTTTCTTACACTTTTACTACATATGTAAAGATATTCATTAAAGTATATATTATATTGATATTCATTTATATATATTGTATTAATTGTGTGTTTTTGAAATTTTTCATAAATATTATACTCTGAATTTCACTGATCATCTTTCTCACATCACATTTTGATTTCCATGTTGATACATATAGATTCTCTTTCATTCATTTTAACTGCCAGCTGCAATTCCATATCATGAATATGTCACCTTTAATCAATTAATTTAATCTCTATGGGAAAATATTAAAGTGCCTTCTATCCCTTCACTTTGGCAGACAGCATGGCAGTTAACATCCTTGAATACATGTTCAAGGGTTAAACTAAGCTGGGTGTATAACTAGAAGTGTACTTGAGACTCATAGACTATGCATTACTTCAACTGTATTCATAAAAGCCAGTGTATTATCCAAAGTGGCTGTGCTTATTTACATACTCCCTAGCATTGTATTAGGGCTCATGTTTTCTTGCATTCAACAGTGACATACTCAGACTGTTATTTCCAGCCAAATGAGTATGAAATAGCATCTCATTGCTGCTTTAATAGGCAGTTCTCTGATTACCAGGAATGTTAAGTATCTTCCCAATTTACTTACTGTCCTTTGGGTTTCTATTCTGTGAATTACCCTTAATGAACATTGCTCATTTTTTTCTTGTTGTAATGTCGGAATTCTTTATATATTTGTCATATATCTTTTGCCAATTGTGTGTGTTGCTAATTTTTTTTTTCTCACACTAGAGCTATTCTTTTAAGTTTTTCCATGGAGAATTTAGCATGTTTTAAATTTTATTGTCAAAAAATGTACAGAACCTTATCTTTACAGTTTCTGCCATTCAGACCTTGTTTTAAAAATCCTTCCCTATTACGATTTTATAAAACCATCCTATCAATTCTATAAATTCTTGTAAAAAGGTTCAAATTTTGGCACTCATATTTAGACCATTAATCCATCTGGCCTTCTTTGATAGGCCATATTTCTATACATGTACAAGTTTATTTCTATGACAGCTTTTTGATACATTGATCTATTTCTGCTCCAGATTTAAACTGTCGCAATGACTCTTGCTTTATAATCTTGATAACTGGAAAGGCAAAGCCCCATATTTCTTATTTATTATCTTCCAAATTGATTTAACTATTCTTGACTTTTCCTCCTCCAGTTAAAGTATAGGATAATTTGTTATTTTTAAATGAGTTTCTTTGGGGATTTTTATTGAGGTATCATTAAATTTGTAGATTAGTTTGGTGAGAATTGATAAGTTTCTTAAATTGAGTCCTCCAATCCATGAACATTGTATACTTCTGCATATTTTTACATTTTCCTTGGTAAATATTTGTATTGTTTTTTTAGGATAGCTTTTAGTATCTTTATCTTTTGTATGTATGTGTTGTAAATTCATTTTAACATGTCTGAATTTGCTTTTATTTATCCTATTCTGGTGTATATGTTTTTTGTTTTTGTTTTTTCCCCAAGATGGGTACTCATGTCTTTCTTCAAATCTGGAAAATGCACAGTCCTTATTGCTTTTCTTCCATTTTCTCTATTCTTTTATTCTTTCTGGGACTCTTGCAAGAATATATCTATATCTATACCTAGGTTTGACGATATTGTCAAATATACATAAAATCTTGCAAAAGTTCCAGAAAGAACATATATTCATATATATAGTCATATATGTGTGTGTATGTGTGGATGTATGAATATATCTGTGTATCATCTTTCATAGTTTCTGAAGCTTTTTCATATTTTCTAACTATACCGTCATAGTTATATAGTCATATAGTTACCATTAAAGATATACTATTTATATCTTTATATAATTGCCTTACACTTAAGATTCATTTGAAGTATGGATCACAGTTGTCCCTGGACCCAGCTTTCCCTGAGTCTATGCATTTTTCCTCTATACAGTTAGGTTTGAAGATTGTAGACATTTGATTTAATTTATCTTTGGAAATTCTACTCCCAAAAGAATAAAATACTAAAATAAAATACTATTCCTGAGCAAGAGGAATAGTTTCCTTCCAGTTTCATCCTGAATCTACCCACTCTCCCACCGTACGTATACATAAACACATGTACATATTGTATTGCATTTGTAAACATTAGAGATACAAGTTAGAGAATTGGCCAGGATGTATATTAATGACTTTTGCTGCTAATAGTACAGAGCAAATTTTTTTAAAAATCATACAGTTTGCCTTGAGGGGATTAGTTACCATGTAAAATATATGGCTTTGCCCCAGACAAGTACACAATAGAGGCCAAACAATTGTGCATGGATGAAGATGGAGTCACAGCTTAAAAGAAGGGATTTTTTTTGTTCAGGAAATGAGCTGCCATTGGATCAACTTCCATTAGTTCCTGCCTCCACTTATGTACTCTTATATTTTGCAAAATATGCCACTCTTCTATTATTCAAGTAAATGCTTCTACAGTCCATATAAATCATCCATCTTGGTGTCACTAAATTATCTAACTCAGAAAGTTTATCTATCAGGAGCTTCTCAGTTTATTGCTAATGTAAATCTATTGGTCTACCCAGCAGCAGAACATTTTACAGACATAATAAAGTCATATGGATTATAGATAAACTCATGAGATACCTGGGACTTGAAACTGTCATCCCTATATGGTGCCAAATAATACACTGTTGATTTGGACCATCAAGGTGGAGAAAATTAAGCCTTGCCAATCCCAGCTAGTGTTTTAATTGAAAGAGCTCAAAGAGAGACTCAGGTGCTATACTTCTGTGGCAGTTTGGTAAGGCAGCTGCTAATTATGAATCGAGAAAACCTTGGGAAAAATCTCAGGATGCCAAGATTCACCCATTGCAGAACTAGAGTCTCAGCCAAATAGTAATTGGGAGGTTATTAAAAAGACTGACTACTAAAGTAGAGGTACCTGGACCAGATGACCCTCAGCTTATTCTGAACTTTGAGTTAACCAGAAATTGTTTAGAGTTATGTCTCTGGAGATTTTGTATTCAACTCTTCATTCCCTTAAAAGAAAAAAACAAAACAAAACAAAACAAAAACAAATCAGGATTTAAAGAGAAGTTGACAAAACAAGGAAGAAATGGGGCAAGCTCTTATTCTATGCCTATTGCATATTGAATACTATGCTAGGAATTTTCATATTTTAGCTCATTTAATTTAATTCTCAGAACCCTGTAAGGCTAGTGTTATCCCTGCTTTACAGACAATAAAGTTGTGTTTCAGAGGGGTAAGCAAATTTCTCAAGGTCACACAGCTAATACAGATGGTCTCCAACTTAGGATGCTTCCACTTAATGATTTTTCAACTTTATGACAGTGTGAAAGCTATATGCATTTAGTAGAAACCATACTTTGAAATTTGATCTTTTCCTAGGCTATCAACAAGTGGTACTGTACTCTCTCATGGTGCCAGGCAGTAGCAGCTAGCCATAGCTCCCAGTCAGCTGTGCAATCATGAGGGCACACAACTGATACGTTTACAACATTCAGTACCCCAACAACCATGTTGTTTTTCACTTTCAGTACAGTGTTCAATTAGTTACATGAGATATTCAACACTTTATTATCAAACGGGCTGTGTGTTAGATGATTTTGCCGAACCGTAGGCTAATGAAAGTGTTCTAAGCACATTTAAGGTAGGCAAGGCTAAGCTATGATGTTAGGTGTCTTAAATGCATTTTCAGTTTATGATATTTTCAACTTGCAATGAGTTTATCAGGACATATTCCCATTGTAAGTCAAGGAAGATCTGCAACCATTCAAATCCAGTCTTTTTCCAAAGTCTGCTTACTTTCTTCTACACCAACAGTAATAATGAATATTTGTGTCAACATATGTTCATCTTAATGCTGTCTCAATGCTCCTTTACTTTTAAGTGTTATCTAGTTTATCTGAGAACCTTTTTGAGACCATGTATTTCATGTTTACAAGGTGATTCTGGCATGTCTGCCTGTCCCTGAGAACTTGTTGGTGGGTGTAAGAGATAGGAAATGTTGTTAGTAATTGTTATGGATACTTATTTTAGGATTTCCCACTCTGGCTACTTTGAAGGGGATGGGATTACACAAGGATAGGAACACCAAGAGGTGAGGAATCACGGGGTCCGGCTAAAAGTCTGTCCAACCCAGTCCAGTTAGGGAAATCTGTGCTCAGCACAATGACCACAGCACCTATGTGCATCACCTCTGGATAACATAGTAAAATTCTGTAAAGCCTGCAGATCATCAAAGAGAAAGCTGAGACAGATTTTAGGACAAATGGACTATAAAGCAGGGGTCCCCAACCCCCGGGCCGTGGACCGGTACCAGTCCGTGGCCTGTTAAGAACTGGGCCGCACAGGAGGAGGTGAGCGGCGGGGAGCGAGGGAACTTTGTCTGCTGCTCCCCATCGCTCGCTTACCACCTGGACCATCCCCCCTGTTCCCCCCTCCAAATCCAGGGAAAAATTGTCTTCCATGAAACCAGCCCCTAGTGCCAAAAAGGTTGGGGACTGCTGCTATAAAGTATCATTCTATTTAATAGATAAGAAAATGCAGAATCAGAGTGGCCTATCACTGTATTTACTGCTGGAAAATAAAAGTGAAGTACAGATCTCTCTGTACTCTGTTTTTTATTAATTAATTAATTAATAATTAATTGGCTGCATCGTGTCTTAGTCGTGGCACACGGGGTCTTTTGTTGCGGTGCGCGGGCTTCAGAGGGCATGGGCTCTGTAGTTGTGACATGCGTACTTAGTGGCCCCTCGGCATATGGGATCTTTGTTCCCCCACCAGGGATTGAACCCGCATCCCCTGCATTGGAATGCAGATTCTTAACCACTGGACCACCAGGAAGTCCCTGTACTCTATTGTTTAATATCGAAAGTTATAGAGGATCCCTTTGGGTTTTGATAAAGGTGCCCCATCCCATATTAGATTACTCTACCACCAAGATTGTGAGAAAACACTTGTTAAACTACTAGAGTTGTCTAACATGCTACTACAGAGTTACTTTTAGCCTGTAAATGAGAGACTAGAGAATTATAAAATTTTAAATCTAGATCAGACCTTTGAGATCACTTCTATTTTACAGAGGAAGAAACTGTGAAGTAGAAAAATAAATGAACTAGTTCAAGCCCAGACAGTTAGTTACCAATAAGACTAAGACTGAAAGTCAAATCATTTGACTTCTAGCTCAGTGATGTACCCACCATATCAAGTCCTGTTTTCTGTAGTTTTGTAGTTCTTATTTCTAATGTTCATTTGCTTATGTGTATTGCATTTGAACAATATAAAAATCATCTTTATTAGAAAACAGTTATTTCTCTGGAGTCTTTTACTAACCATCGGTCTCCATAGAGATAATGAAAGCCAGAGGCCAAAACAAAACAAAACATTAAAAAAAAAAACAAAAACTACAGCTTTTACTTTACTATTAGCTGCTTACCGCCAGATAAAATTGAAAAGTGAAATCTGAAAACATTTAAACTCATGCCTTACTTTCATTATGAAGAGACTAGCACTTCTCATTATCTTCCAGCTCCCAAGTGCTCCCTGTGTGAATTCAAACATTTAATCCATGTAAGAAACATCGCAAGAAATGCCCACAGTCTAATACGTTTCCAGAATGGGAATATTTTCCCTAATACATCGTCCTCCTGGGTAAAGAAAGAAGCCCTGTTCTTGCTGGTCTGAAACTTTGAGAATAAAACAGTGATCTTCCTTGAATTGCTTCACAGACGTTGGGATAAATATCTTTGCAGAGTGATTATAATTCCACATCTAGCCTCCTACAGGAAGGTCTGTGGTGAACCACAAATATGGTATCAGTAGTCACTGAATACGGCAATGAGGACAGGAAGATTTGAATGGCAGGATTATAGAGGGGGAGGATAGATAGGTGGAGAACCATGAGAAGGCAGCTTTGGTAACCCAGGCAAGAGGAAATCATGCCATGCCAGACTGACAGTGGGGGAAGGAAAAGGAGGGAGCACATCCTAGAGATGCTTTAAAGGAAAAGTTGAGAAGACATATGACTGACAATGTATTGGAGCAAAGGTACTGATAATTATAATGATGTATCTTGCATTTATAAGTTACATTATACATTAATTTTTGTGTTCCAAGGAAATCTATTATTGTATCACTTATTAAATTATAATACAGTCTTCCTTTACTTTGAGAGGGTAATTTATTTCTTAAAAGGAGAAATAAACTATCATAGCATTAGTCCTTCTAAGTAAAAAGTTTATTTACCATCAAAATTAATGGCATGTGATCACCTCAACAGTTAACAGAGTATATGTGATCATTGATTTTTATATATTTGGAACTTTTATGCAAATAAAATCCAAACAGAAGAGTAAAAACATAAGAAAATGAAAAAAAAATTGCGAAGGATACGTAAGATTATCTCTACTATACACTGGGAAACTACCAGTATCCTGAGAGGAGAACTCAGCACAACATGTACCATTTATCAAACTGAAAAGATTACTGTATGGTGACTCTCATTTCATGGTGCTCAGCTGCCACTAATGTGTGGGAATTCTAAAGTGATCCTCATAACTGTGATGAAATTCCTTTAAGCCAAAGTATTTAATGCCAAAATATTAAAGGAATAGATGTAGATGCTTAATTCTCATAATCTAATTGGTTATATCAATGGCTATGACTTTATGTGAATGTGTTACAAATCATACCATCATAAACTATACTCACATGGTATTTTATGTTTATAAATTACATCCAGCCTAACAGTTACATAGGCTTTATTATGTGGATAGCATCTTCACATATCTTTCCACTGGTCTTCAAATGCTTATTAAATGAAACCATATGAAATTGCCAGTACTTGATCATTTTTGGTCTACAAAAATGAGAATTTCACATGGTTTCATCTAATATATGCCACTCTCAACTTGACATTTCCTCTTGGCATTGTCATTGCACCATCCAGCTTATCAAAATAAAGTCTTTATTGCTCCACTGAAACCTCTTCCAACCACAGGGTTCCCCATTTGAACATATGATTCATTCAGTTGCTCAAGCTTTAAAAACTTGGGCACTGTTCTCATTTTTTCCCTTTCCCTCACACTTTACATTAAATTCATTTGTAATTTCTTTCAGCTTTGCCTGGAATATATATGTCTAATATGTCCACTGTTCTCTGTTTTCATTGTCAACACCCTAGTTTGTTATTATTATCTTTTGATTGAATTCATGCAAGAGAATCCAGCTAGTCACTCAGCTTTCCTCTCTTGCCTTCTTCTAATTCATTAAAAAAATTTTTTTTAATTTAAAAATGTAAATCAGATTGTGCCACTCCCTTGTTTAAAACTCTCCAAGGACTTCCTGTGGCATATAGCATAAAATCCAAACTACTTACAATGATTGCAAGGCTCTGTATACCTGACCCAGCTAATCTTTCTGATTTCTTATCCTACCCTAGTACTCATCACATTCAAGATACATTGAAAACAGATTGAACATCCTCTCTTGGGACCTCTGCTCTTCCCTCTTTCTTGAAAAATTTCCCCCCATATCTTCACATACTTGGTCCCTTTTCATCAGTCATGTCTCAGGTAGAATGGCATGTCTTTAGTAAGGTCTTCTCTGACAACATATCCTCAATTATCACCCCCATCTGCCATTCTTTATCATGTCACCATTTAAAAAACTCTGCAGAACACATCACTATCTGAGGTTTCTTATTCATTTCTTTCTATAGCAGGATGTGAGAATGAACTTTAATTGGGGAACACTCCTTTACAATGTAAACAAGTTGCAAATACAGTTTCAAAGTAGGACTTGGGAATCAGGTGGGTGACTGTAAAAATTCCTTACCCATAAAATGAAAATTAAAGAATCACAAAAATGGAGATTAAGAGATGATCTGGGGAGAGTTCTTTTTCTTCAGGTAGTCATTGGAATGTTTTTATTAAAAATTCAATTATATAAACTTATAATTAATAACTTATTAAAAACAGAGATAATAAATATGCAAAACCCATCACTTCTTAATTATTTTTTTTTGTTTTTAATCTATGTTCTTGAGGTCACTTAAGTCTATTATGTCTGTATGTTGGAAACTCGATCTCTGTATATCTGTATCTCTCTATATATAGCAGTATATATAAAACTCTGTTTCTGGTGACATTACATTTATCAGTGGTTGAAATTAGCTCTGATGGGAGTGTTTACCTCAAGAAATTGGCAAACACTATACATAATTATTTTCTTTATTGTTTGTTGATAATTTTGACATAAAAAAGTAATCGAGTAAATGTTAATAATGCACTCTAAACTTAAACATGTGTCAGGTCTGTAGCTGTTTATCTTAGTCCATTAAGGCTGCTGTTACAAAATAGCACAGGCTCGATAGATTCTGAACAACAGGCATTTATGGCCCATAGTTTTGGAGGCTGGAAGTGTGAGATCAGTGTTCCAGCAGGGTCAGGTGAGGACCTAATTCTGGGTGGCAGACTTCTCTTGGTATCCTCACTTGGCAGAAGGGGTCCTGCGGCTTGGTGGAGTCTCTTTCATAGGAGCACTAATCCCATTCATGAGGGCTTGCCCTTCATGACCTAATCACTTCCCAAAGGCTCCACCTACTAATACCGTCACTTTTGGGGTTAGAATTTCAGCATATAAATTTGGGGGCACACAAACATTCAGACCACAGCACTGTTACATGATGAACTGTCACTTTCATATTACTCATTAATGTAAATGAAAATATCAACCAATATTCATGTTGCAATTATACTTGTTTATTGGTTGCAACTGTAGGCTGGTCACAGATAACAAAAGTTTAGCGTAAATTGATTAAATCATTCTGTGAGAATCAGTTGGCCATGTAGAATTTACAATAAATACTCTTGTGTTTTTTTATTATTCTGTAAATTGTGTGCTATGCCTCGTCTGTATCAGTAAAATTCATAATAAACTTATATACAGGTATATATGCATACTTCCGTTTTTTAGAGAGAGCTCTTTGTTAAACATTTACCAGCACAGCACTGTGCTAGACCCTCTATCTGTCCCAGAGGAAGGCAGGTTATTTCTCTTTTTACCTGAAGGCAAGAGAGGGACACTTTCCTAAGACCACTGAGAGAGTGTAGACTATGACCCTCAGAGTTGTGAAAGGGAGGCTGTGAATTGGTGTCATACTCCTCTTGGAAAATCTAAAAGCTGAGAGATAGACTTGGCTGGGTGCTGTAAGAGGAGGAGTAAAAGAAGGTTGCTGTTAGAGACTCGCCAGCATACTCAGTCATGATGTGGCAAAGTTGGACCATGGACCAGAGATGGGCCTCAATCAGTCAAATCAGGCACAGGATCAACTCAGATCCGGACGAGTAAAGTGAATTGCTGTGAAGAAGCTAGGAATACCCTTGGTTTTCTTGAACCAAAGAAGGAGAATTCCAGGCGAGAAGTCTTCTACCGGGAACAGGGAATCTCTGAAGACCCCCTTAATACACCCAACAGAGAAGAAGGCAGCTCTGAACCCCTAGAAAAGGAGAATATATTGTCAGTTTGTGGCAGTGCCAATCTTGTTAGGACATTGTTGCTCTGTTTCCTCATGTCTGTCACTAGGTTAGCAAGTTGAGGGACAGGGAAGACAAGTATAAATTGGGGAAAAAGAAACAAAGGACATCTATCTATTCTCCTTCTCCAGCAGCTGGCTTCTCACCTATGGCAGGTCTGGCTGTGGTAAGGAAAACTTCTCCACTTTTAATCAGGTTCACATTTGATCATTACATGACACTGGATATCAAAGGAACAAAAAAAGACCCAACTCCCATCAAACTGAAGGACAGTGGGGGACAAATATATGACTGTCTTAGTAGTTCATCCCTAGAAGTCATTCTTGTTGAATAAACCAGGTATATTTATTTAATATATTCATTGTTTTCTCTCTAAATTGAAAGCTTTAAGAGAGCAGGGACCTGCTACATAGAGGGCACTCAGTAAATATCTGTTGCGGGAATGAATGTACAAAGGGGTAAATGAAAGCTTATTGGTTCCTTTTTTTGGCATGTGGCATAGCGACTCAGAGAAGCTGTGTAGGTAAATTGCTTGTAATATACATGTTCTCTTGTTAGAAAGAATAGAAAGGGTGAGAAAATTCAATCCTGAATGATTAGAAGGAGGACAAAAATGCGTGGACCTTAAGAAGGGGCCACTGTATGTGGGAAACCAATTCATATGGTTTTTGATCAGTGACATGGAGGAACAGCTGGTCTGTCCACACACACAGGCAAGGTGTGTAGTCAGTAGTTTGAATAGGAAACTATATTCTGGATGAGGGAGAGACAAATTGGCCAAGAGCAGAGATACTGTCAAGGGATTTGGAAAGTTCTCTGAATCTGAGGAAGAGAAAAGGAGGAACATGAATTCAGAGATATGCAGGGGCAGAGAAGCCCTTAGATAAGGTAAAGCTTTATAAATGGGCTTCAGATTTTTATCTTCATTCACTACTCTCCCCCACCCTTAAAAAAAAAAGACAAAGCTAAAGCTACATGAAATCTTTAGTCTAAAATGAAGAATTAGAAAGATCCAGAAGGTAGGAGCTTAGTTTCAGTGGGATGAAGACAAAATAAATTTTAATAAACTGAAATTTGAACACACCTTGTATGAAAAGAACTAGAATTTGACTCTACGTATTTAGAAATATTCCCAACTGTTTTCTAAGAAATTTCCACACATGATTAAGGATAGAATTGGTAAGAAATTTGTAGTTCCTGTTAGAGCGAGCCAATGTTGGCTAACATGACCTGCAATAAACCAGATGCTGTGTTTTCAATCCATCCAGCAGCCCTGAGAAGAAGCTACTGCCTTTGCAGTTAAAGGACTCGGAGAGGTTAAAGCTCCCTGACTTCCCTCAGTTAATAAGTGGAATTTCAAACACAGGTTGAACTAACCTAGTGCCCAGGTTCTTTTCACAACAGCATTTGTTTCCCAGTAAGGTTTTCAACTTTATTTTGACATGATGTTTCTTTTGGAGTTAATGTTTTTAAGGGGCAAAATGGATGAGGCATATTCCGCTGGCTTTCATGAGCATCAACCAGTTGGATTTCCTTGTCCTTATTATTTTTAGTCCTCTGTGTGCAGACTCGCGACACCGATCTACAGGAAAGCTTATGTTTTCTGTTGTCACGAAGCACTTCTGAGAAGTGAAATATGATATGTGTTCTCTTTTGAAAACAATTGATAAGTTTCAGGTTGAGCAGAAGTGTTTTATTTTCTGAGTCACTTTCCTATTCATCATAAAAGGAGTTATAATAGTGTGTTGGTTTCGGTAATCCAGGTCCATTCCCTTTAGTGGATTTTCTTTTACTAATACTTCTCTACTTAAATTCTTATCTCAAGAAGTGGCCATTAATTAGCTCTGGGAGCAACTTAGTCATTTTTTTTTTTCTGGGAAATGGGAAATCTGGTAAATGATTTGTACTTCTGCTTTGTCAAAAACATTTATTTTTCAAAACCGCATGGGGACATTTAATGGCACTCCATAAATTTCATGCATTCCTCCATTTCATGGAGGCTTTGGGGACTGCACGCCCTTCTTAATGACATGTTGGCTTGGCCTCAGCAACATGGCTTCAACTCAGTTCTTAATGGACATTAATCCATAGTGTGTAAACTTCAGGTAGCACAATTGGTTATTTGTATCTTTCTTTTTCTGGAAAGGCCCAAGACAGATCCAAGAAGGGAGAAAATAGAAACTACATAATAGTAACTATAGCTTTGAGAAGAGTAGCTATGGCTTTCAGTTAAAAATATTTCCAATCAACTGTTTGAAACCTTTTAACATTGAGATCAAAGGATGCACCTTGCAAACCTTTACATACCCCAAGGCACTAATTCTTTAGTTCACCCATTCATTCATTCAAAAACACTTATTGAACTCCTACTCATTGGTCAGACGCTGTGCCAAATGCTGAGGCAGGACCCATATTTGTGAAAATTGCGTAGTTATGTAGTATCTTCCAAAGCATTACTAATCAGCACATTTTTACAATTAAAATATGAAATGAAATGCTTGGGATCCACATGCATGTCTCTCTTGGAAGAGGTTATGTATGCTAGCAGTAAAATTGACAAGACACCCATTCACCTAATTCTCACTCTTACTCGCATCTTGGCAAATAGGCAAGGGGTCCTCCCAAAACTGGGCAAGGGTATTCTTTGGTTTTAATTAAGCAAAGGAAGACTTCTCCCCTTAATTGGCCCTCTTACTTGACAAGTCCCTGTAGAATCTGTGATATTTTGCAGGAAATAAACTGCTAAATCAGAGTAGAGGGGAGACAAAGAAAATATTGATGCCACAGCTACAGAGACTATTCTGAAGGCTCTGTAATCAATAGAGCCTTGAGAGACACATTCAAGATAGATTATTTCCAAATGTACACAGGGGGAGAACGTGGGGAGAGAAGGGGAGGTTTGGAGCTGAGATGGAGGACAGGGCAGGTGGTATCTATGCCTGACAGATTCAAGTTCATGCTGTCACTCTGAAGACAGAAAGAGAATCTGTCTTGAATAATTTTTGATTTAAGAAGGTAGAACTTTGACCTCATAAAAGATGGAGGTCAGTGAGTTTCAGAATAAGACGACTACTCTTTGGACTCAAACTACGGAAAGCATTTTCCTGTAGAATATAATGTATCCATTTGTCTTTAGCAGGAAATAAATGAAATTATTTCAGAATTGTGTCCCTGAGAAGGCCTGAAGCGATCATATTTTCAGTGTATGGATACTGAGTGACATGATTGCATAATTCAGTGTGGTCTGGATTATTTGAGCAAACCACAGGACATACTTGTCTGTTTATTTTCCTACGTTTTCTTGACATTAGTGTCTAAGTACTACCCCGAAACCTATCTTTACATCCTCTTGAGAATGTACATGGACTGACATAAATTATTAACTTCTCCCTGGACAGGTTCATTAATATTCTGTGAATTATTATGGCTTTATTTGTTTCCCATTGGTTATTCTTGGTCTCTTTCCATTAAAGAGAAGTCTACTCTTACTTAAATTTATATCTTACAGTGAAGGTAAGTTTAGCCAACTGCTCTTTGAATCTATTTAATCCTAAAATTATTTATTTAGGAAAACTTTAATGTATCCTCAAGAGTCTCTTTTCCTGAAAATGTGAAAAAGAAACTTCCCTTAACTGAGCATAAAATAACAGTTCTTAGTCTTGAGTTGTTCCATAAATGACCGTCTGTTCTATAAGGTTACTAGGTCAAAGTAGTCAGAATATTTGGTGGTTTTTACAGACTGATACTTGAGGGTCTGAAAGACTGCTTTGTTTCAGTCCCCCAATGACAAATATTAAGTTGTTGAGATTCCAGAAGTGACTACCTAAAATGCAGGGAGATAACAGCTATTGGGATATGATCCGGAAGTGGCCGTAAAGTGATAAATCACGTGTATTTTTCCTGTGCTGTCCCAGTAGAGGTGTTCTTAAGCAAAATAGACTACATGTCATAGTTACTGGCAAAAGGAGTAGGTTTCAGCACCTTTGCCCTGAGCTATATTATATTTGTAAGATCTTAAACAATAGTTCAATATATACCAATAATATATTAGCCCATTCTCTCCTGTATTATGTTCTGCTTCATATGGTTTTCAGAATTTTAAAGTTGGGAGGGATCTTAAAAATAATTTTGTACAAATCCCTCACTTTAAAGATGAAGAAAGTAAGATGCAGAGAGGGTAAGACCTGCCAAAGCCAAACCACTTATAGCAGTAAAACTTTTAAGAGTCTAATTGGGAAATTCCATTATGATTTCAATGGATGTCACTAAAAGTTCTATTGAGATATTCAAAACCCCAGTGTCAGGGAGTGATCCTGAATTGCTGGGTCCAGGGCTGATGGAAATCCCACTGAAGCTGTAATAGCTTACCCAATAATTATAACTTCAACCCCCTTGAAATGCATTGCAGTCGTTGTCTGAAATGGTGAGAATATTAGTAGCAGAACATGTTCCTTCTGGAGGTGAGCCTAATGCCCTATTCGTTTTTACCCCCTTGGACAATAAATGTAGTGCTTGAGGCCATATTGACCAAGTCATTGGAAAATCAATAGTTATTGAGTTAGAGCTGAACACAAAATTTTGAAAAGTGTTTAATTTATTCTTCATATCATCTATTCTTTTAATGTTCTTGTAATCTGTGATCCCTGGCTGACTTGTCTGTGATTCCTGACAGAAAACTTCATTCTCAAATCCTTTTTTCTCCTTTTCCTCTGCTATCCTTCCAAATAAGAAAATCACTTAAAGGGAAAGAAAAACAAAAGCAATCAGCACAGTGAGATAGGAACAAAGCAGCCCACCTATTATCAGAGTAAAGCCTGTTTCCCTAACTAATCAAAATTCACAGTCAGTGTGAGGAAAACAAAGCCAAACTGGCAGAAATAATACAGTGTGACTTAGGAGAGACTTAGAATGCAGTCATAGCTCATAAAATGGTTATTCAGAAAGAAATCTGATGGCTGCAAGGTGAGAAGGTAATGCGAGCTCAGGGCGGAAGCTGTGTTCGCTGGGTGCTCTTCTGTTTCTGAAAAGTTCGCCTGAAGTCAGAGTCCACTTTCTTCCCCTTTCCCTCGTTTTTCTGCCCTCCCGGTCTCTCTCCCTCACTATATTCCTTCCTCCTGTGATTCCTGACAGAAAACTTCATTCTCAAATCCTTTTTTCTCCTTTTCCTCTGCTATCCTTCCAAATAAGAAAATCACTTAAAGGGAAAGAAAAACAAAAGCAATCAGCACAGTGAGATAGGAACAAAGCAGCCCACCTATTATCAGAGTAAAGCCTGTTTCCCTAACTAATCAAAATTCACAGTCAGTGTGAGGAAAACAAAGCCAAACTGGCAGAAATAATACAGTGTGACTTAGGAGAGACTTAGAATGCAGTCATAGCTCATAAAATGGTTATTCAGAAAGAAATCTGATGGCTGCAAGGTGAGAAGGTAATGCGAGCTCAGGGCGGAAGCTGTGTTCGCTGGGTGCTCTTCTGTTTCTGAAAAGTTCGCCTGAAGTCAGTCCACTTTCTTCCCCTTTCCCTCGTTTTTCTGCCCTCCCGGTCTCTCTCCCTCACTATATTCCTTCCTCCTCCTTCTCTCTAGCTTCTACTGCTTCGTCCTTCCTTCCTCTCCTCCTCCCTTCTCCATCCCTCCCTCTTGCTCCCTCCTTCCCTTCTTTCTCCCTGCATCGCTCTCCTGTCTTCCTTCTCTTTCTCGCTTCCTCCACTTCTCTCTCTCTCCCTCTCTCTCTCCATTCCACTTTCCTTCTCTCCATTCAAGCCCCCTTTCTCTCTTAACTCCATCTTTCCTCTCTTCTCTTCTTTTCCCCACTTCCCTCCACAAACATTTCCCCAAGCTCTTCCTTTGTTTTACCTTCTATACCAGGTCCTGGGACCACATATAGTATCCCCGCACTCCAGGCAAGGGCGACAGACAAGTTATCAATACTCGGATAATGTGCGAAGTACAAAAACTCAGGCATGTTTTAAAGTGTTATTGGAGAAGAGGTTTCTCTAAGCGAATCCAACCTGGGAAAATCTGGAAAGGCTTCTTGGAGGAGGGAAGACAGGGGAGACTGAGGGGTCTGAGAGGAGGTTCTTGCCCTGGGAAACAGTGTGTGCAAATGAGGGGATGGGAAGAGAGACAGAGAAGCAGAAGCAAACACAAAAAGGAGAAAAGGGGGACTAAAAAGGCACATTATTATCATTATTAAAACCCCAAAGGGACTGTCTCATGGCCAGAAATATTGTAGTAAATGACTCTTCCCCAGGGATCTGTGAGGATAATGGCTCTTTCTTTTTTAAAAAATTAATTAGTTAATTTATAAAATTGAGGTATAATTGACATATAGCATTATATCCATTTCAGGTATACAACATAGCAATTCAATATTTGTATGTATTGCAAAATGATCAACACAAGTCCAGTTCCCACCATCATCATACCAAATTTTTTCTCCTTTGTGATGAGGACTTTTAAGATCTACTCTCTTGGCAACTTTCAAATATGCAGTACAGCATCGTTAACTATATTCACCATGCTGTCCATTAAATCTCCATGACTTAGATAATGGCTCTCTCTTGGTTAAGCCCATGAGTCTTCCCTATATTAAAAATATTTGCTATTCAAAGTATTTAACAACAGGCACTGACCTATCAGAATGGCCATAGGCTTGAAGTGCTGAAACAGGTCCTGGTCATAGAAGCCTCATTAGTTGCTTGATTAAGGGTAGTCATGAGCATTCCATGGGAGGGTCTTGGATTGGCCAGGACTATTTGATGGGAATTTAAGGAACTTGGGGAAGCAGCTACCACCATAGGGGTCTTTTAGTATTTGAACTACCAGTATGTACACAAGCAGCCTAAAATAAGCCCATTCTGCCCCTGAGGTCCAGGTCAATGTTCTAGCCCCACCCCATGGTCTCTGGAGGTCTCCACAGGGGCTTAAGTCAGATCTATGAATCCTCCTCCCTTCCAGGAAGAGCATGATGAAGAAGCTAACCAGATCTCCCCCTCACTCACTGTAGCAAGAGTGACTGTTCCTACAGAGCCCCTTCCTCCTTCTCAAATGTGATTCTCATGGAATCAACCAGGAGGCTGGAGCCTCACACGGTTAGATCATGTGCTGGTCCTTGGTGGCACCACTCAGCCCCCAGGACTGAGGGAGGAGAGAAAGTAGATGACTGGGGGTATGTTTCTCCAGGACTCCCAAAGCTCACCAGGAGTAACACTGGCAGGAAGCCATACTATTTATAGCCCTCCTTCCCTTCTCCTCCCCCTCCTCTCTGCCTCGCCTACCCTAATTGGTCTCTCACCCTGCCACACGCTACCCCTTTCCAAGCTTCCTGAGAACAAATGTTCCTGATACTGTTTACTTCTGATTCATCCATTCATTCATTCAAGAGCTCTTTTTTTTTTTTTTAACATCTTTATTGGAGTATAACTGTTTTACAATAGTGTGTTAGTTTCTCCTTTACAACAAAGTGAATCAGTTATACATATACATATGTTCCCATATCTCTTCCCTCTTGCGTCTCCCTCCCTCCCACCCTCCCTATCCCACCTCTCTCATGGTCACAAAGCACAGAGGTGATCTCCCTGTGCTATGCGGCAGCTTCCCACTAGCTATCTAATTTACATTTGGTAGTGCATATATGTCCCTGCCACTCTCTCACTTCGTCACAGCTTACCCTTCCCCCTCCCCATATCCTCAAGTCCATGCTCTAGTAGGTCTGTGTTTTATTCCTGTCCTACCACTAATCTCTTCATGACATTTTTTTTCTTAGATTCCATATATATGTGTTAGCATACGGTATTTGTTTTTCTCCTTCTGACTTACTTCACTCTGTATGACAGACTCCAGGTCTATCCACCTCATTACAAATAACTCAGTTTCATTTCTTTTTATGGCTGAGTAATATTCCATTGTATATATGTGCCACATCTTCTTTATCCATTCATCTGTTGATGGACACTTAGGTTGCTTCCATGCCGTGACTGTCTTTAAATAAAAACCATTATTTCTCCTACTGGTTCCTTGGCTGCTGCTTCTGTTGTACAGATCTTCCTCAACTTACCATGGGGTTACGTCCCAGTAAACCCATGGTAAGTTGAAAATATCATAAATTGAAAATGCATTTAATACACCTGACGTGTCAAACATCACTGCTTAGCTTCACCTACATTCAGTGCACTCAGAACACCTAGGTTAGCCTATAGTTGGGCAAAATCATCTAATGCAAGGACTATTTTTTAATAAAGTGCTGACCATCTCGTGTAATTTATTGACTACTGTACTGACAAGCAGAGTGCTTGTCTGGGTCCGTGGTGGTTGCATCTATCCGCTGTCTCCTGGTGTGGTCGCGTGGCTGGTGGGGAGCTGGGGCTTTGCCACCCAGCATCAGGAGGAAGTGTCTTTCCCCATACGGTGGGCCCGAGGAAAGCTCAAAATTCAAAAGTCGAAGTAGTTTCTACTGAATGCGTATTGCTTTCGCATTACTGTAAAGTTAAAAAATCCTAAGTTGATTTTCTTACTCGTGAAAAGTATATTCAGTCACTCGGTAATACTGATTTCCGTTCAAGAACGCTATAGTCGAGTTGGAGAGAAAAGATGAACACACAGGAGGAGAGGCAAAGAATTTCCCCCTGAAAACTGGTTGGTATAGCGTGCTCTAGGATCTCAGAGGGAAAAGAATCAACAGAGGGTAGTCCTGGAGGGCTTTACGGAGGAGGTGGGAATTGAGCTTGTTCTTAGCGGATGGTTAGTATTGGAGCAGCTGGAGAGAACAGAGAGAGAGGGAAGGCGTTGAAGATGTGGAACAAGACGGATAAAGCGTGGAGGTGAGCAGAGAGCTGCGTGCTTGTCCCAGCCAATCCTGATGAACTCAAGTGATTAGTTCAGAACCGCTCCCGTGGGGGTGTCATCTCCATCCTCAAGGACCCCAGGAGTGGAGGCAGAGGACAGGTGGCGAGGAACGAGCGCAGCCCTGGGCCACGGGGAAGGTTCACCCACTGCACCCGGATGCCGAGGGGGAGGGGCTCCGAGGAGGGAGGGATGCTCAGGCGGGGACAGCGCTGCACAGATGCAGGGAATGGGGGGCGGGGCTGGGGG
>NC_041227.1:39691697-39715047 GCF_002837175.3 Physeter macrocephalus
GGTCGGCACCGATCCTCTGCGGGAATCTCTCCGCTTTTCCCTCCGCACCCCGCTGTTGCGCTCTCCTCCGAGGCTCCGGAGCTTCCACCTCCTCCACCCACAGTCTCCGCCCGCGAAGGGGCTTCTAGTGTGTGGGAACCTTTCCTCCTTCACGGCTCCCTCCCACTGGTGCAGGTCCCGTCCCTATTCTTTGTCTCTGTTTATTCTTTTTTCTTTTGCCTACCCAGGTACGTGGGGGGTTTCTTGCCTTTTGTGAGGTCTGAGGTCTTCTGCCAGCGTTCGGTGGGTGTTCTATAGGAGAAGTTCCACGTGTAGCTGTATTTCTGATGTATCTGTGAGGAGGAAGGTGATCTCCGCGTCTTACTCTTCCGCCATCTTGCCTGCTAATCCGGATGTGGATTTTTCTCAAGAGCTCTTTTGAGCACTGAATGAATTGATGAGTAAGTGAACTTTCCTCTGCCTCTACTCTAGCTGTGGAAACAAAACGAATCCATATTGAAAGGAGAGAGAGATGGTCCTCAAAATCAAAGGGACAACTCTGAAATCATTTCCCCATGGCCATCGTAGTTGAGCCCCCAAAGAATAGCAGTAGAGATGATTTAAAGTAAATGTAGGGGCTCTGGGAGTAGTAAGCCCTGTGCAGTTAGAACAAAATCCAGCAGCTTTACCGTGGCTGATCTCCATCATCTGGCCATCATCTAGCTCTATAAACTCATCTCCTCCCACCCGTAACTATCTCTGTTATTCTAGCCACGCTGGCCATATATCTGCTCTTTGTATTGTAGAGACATAAAATTTGCCACCCCATTATCTGTTTCTTTGGCAGGATTAATTTAGTCTGATTATTTTTAAAAGAAGACTCAGGAAGTCTTTCTTCTTACCTCCTCCTTAGCTGCCTCAAGAATTTAGATAAAGGACCTATTCCTGGAATAGAGCTATCACCAGAGCCATCTGCCAAGAACACGGGCTAGCGTGGTGCGGAAAACTAGGAAGGGCCTAGATATCAGAGTCTATTCTATGTCCCATTCTCTCTGCCTGACCCAGAGATTTGCTTTTCCACCTCCATGTAAATTGCCTTCCTCCCCTTTGAAGTCCAAAACCAATACCCCTGACATCCTCTTTTGGTTTTTAGCTGAAGATGGTACTTAGGATGAGGGTTTAGGCCATTTTGGAGTGTTACTCAGTTCTTTGTCCCTCCCATGTATACATGTTATTAAACTTTAGTTTAATTTTCTCCTGTTAATCTGTCTCATGTCAATTTAATTCTTAAACCAGCCAGAAGAACCTAGAAGGGTAGACGAAAATATCTTCCTCCCCGACAGGGATAATACACAGCCAACATACCTGCCATTGGGCTGTTCTTGCTATCGCTGTTCTTTCTGCTTAAAATACTGTTCTCTGGGACTGTCTCAGGGCCAGATCCGTTCACCATTCAGGTCCAGCTCAGTGAGATCTTCTTTGAACACCCTACCAAATATAGCCCCACTCTCCCCGCCTGCCCAAGTTCACTTGTAACATTCCCCAGCTTTGTTTTTTCCTTAGCACTTATTACTATCTAAGATAATGTTACTGATTTATTGTTTCCTTGATTTTCTCTTGATTTCTCTCACCACTAGGATCTAAATCCCTTGAGAACTGACACCTTGTAGGCTGTGTCCTTAGCATCTGGAATAGGGCTTGGCACATAGTATGTGCTCACTAGCTATTTGTTTAGTGAGTAAATGCATTAGTGGGTGTAGACAACACCAAACTCTCTATGAATTAAGTGGGTATCTGTGGCCTGCCCTAGATTCCTATCCATCATTTACAAATTGATTTCTTTGGAAAAATATGTTCTAAGTTTCACCAAATGGCATTATAAAAAACTCTTTTGAAATATAAACCATTTATAAATTTCAAAATTGCTACATTTAATAAAACAACCAGAAATGAATCATTTAGAAACAAACATTTTGAAATATAACTACTAATTTATTGATTGGTCATATAAATTCAACCTTTTGCAAAACAGATTTATTTAAATCAGGGAACTGAAAAAAATAGGAGCTCAGTAGCTGGAGCTGTGTATCACCACACTTCCTAGTCCATGCTATTTTGTTGATATATCGTTCGTTTGGAAGATGGAGAGGGTACCAATGTCTGTGGGTCCAAATATCCTAAGGCAGTGCGGGTGTCCAACACCACTTCACTTCATCAAGCTTGTATAATATATACAGGAAAATAATGTGAAAACCGGCTGAGGCACCTAAGAAAATAGCTAGAGGTAACTGGAGAATTTGATGGTAGATGAACTCTAATGCTAGTAAATAAAAGTGAGCTAACAAAAATACCGGGCTGGACCAGCTGAAAGACTCCTACATGCTTACAGGTTTGAATGATCACTCTAACCTTTTTAAAGTGGGACTGAGGAATCGTCTTAGGCAGTTTGGTGCAAGTATTTGCTCGATTTTGTTCTATCTGTGCATTTGTTTTTATATGTGTTGCCTTTTAAAAAGTAAAACATTTTTTAAATTTAATTTTTATTAAAGTATAGTTGATTTACAATGTTGTGTTAGTTTCTGGTGTACAGCAAAGTGATTCAGAATATATACATTCTTTTCCATTATGGTTTATTACAGAATATTGAATATAGTTCCCTGTGCTCTACAGTAGGACCTTGTTGTTTATCCATTCTACATATAATAGTTTGCATCTGCTAATCCCAAACTCCCACTACATCCCTCCTCTATCCCCCTCCCCCTTGGCAACCACAAGTCTGTTCTCTATATCTGTGAGTCTGTTTCTCTTTTGTAAATGAGTTCATTTGTGTCATATTTTAGATTCCACATGTAAGTGATATCATATGGTATTTGTCTTTCTCTTTCTTACTTCATTTAGTATGATAATCTCTAGGTCCTTCCATGTTGCTGCAAATGGCATTATTTCATTCCTTTTTATGGCTGAGTAATATTCCATTATGTATAAATATACCACATCTTCTTTATCCATTCATCTGTCTATGGACACTTAGGTTGCTTCCATGTCTTGGCTATTGTAAATAGTGCTGCAGTGAACATTGGGGTGCATGTATCTTTTTGAATTATCATTTTCTCCAGATATATGCCCAGGAGTGGGATTGCTGGATCACATGGCAACCCTATTTTTTGTTTTTTGAGGAACCTCCATACTGTTTTCCACAATGGCTTCACCAATTTACATTCCCACCAACAATGTAGAGGGGTTCCTAAAAACTAAAACATTTAATGGCAGTACACACTGGAAGAGGAATAATCCTGGAGATATAAAGTTATGTGCTGGGATTTGATGATATCGTTATGTCACAGCTGGGTTAGGACTTTTAGTTAGCATTTGTAAGCCCCGGCACAGGAGCTTGGAGCTGTGTAGAACATGGGCAAGCTCTGCAGTGGTGGGGCTGCCGTTACCAAAGGAGGGCAGGTAACCCAGCCACAGCTGGAAAGGAGTTCAGGTCTTGAAATTTGTGAGGATTCATTTCTCCCAGCCATGGGAGTTACAAAGATGGCAGTTACAAGAGGGTTTTTGGGGGGTTTCCACCTATGTCTTCCTTTAACCCCCAAATGCTCATTTCTTCTCTTTAATTTCTCTAATTTCTTTGCCTTTCTTCTTTACCTGTGTGAGCTCTTCTCAGAAACTATGCAGAATTGTGTGTGTATCTGTCCATTAAAAGTGAAAAGGCCTTCTCAGCATCCCAGAGATTTCAATTTAGGTCACCATTGAAGAGCTTCACTTTTACTTAGAAAATATACCTAAAGTAAGAAAAAAAAAATTAAGGCTCCATGTTAATCTCTGATGATAAACAAAAGAAGACAAAGCTTAGCAGTTATCGAGCTATCATCTAATGTCAGTCAGCCTCCAAACTTTGCTTTTACGTCATTATCTCAGTATTTTTACGATTTTTGTTTCTAATTTTAATTTTTTTAATGTTCAACTTTTTAATACAATTTTTAAAGGTTACACTCCATTTACAGTTATTACGAAATATTGGCTATATTCTCCATGTTGTACAATGCATCCTTGTAGCCTATCTTATACCTAATAGTTTATACCTCCCACTGCCCCACCCCTATATTGCCCCTCCCTGCCCCTCCTCACTGGTAACCACTAGTTTGTTTTCTATGTCTGTGAGCCTGCTTCTTTTTTGTTATATATTGCAAATGGCAAAATTTCCAATTTCATTCTTTTTTATTGCTGAGTAGTATTCAATTGTGTGTGTGTGTGTGTGTGTGTGTGTGTGTGTGTATACACACATATCTTTATCCATTCATCTGTTGATGGATGCTTAGGTTACTTTCATATCTTGGCTATTGTAAATAATGCTATGAACATTGGGGTGCATGTATCTTTTCAAATTAGAGTTTTCATTTTTTCCAGATATATACCCAGGAGTGGGATTGCTGGATCATATGGTCACTCTCTTTTTAGTTTTTTAAAGGAACCTCCATATTGTTTTCCACAGTGGCTGCACCAATTTACATTCCCACCAACAGTGTACGAGGGTTCCCTTTTCTCCATATCCTTACCAACATTTGTTATTTGTGTTTTTTCTGATGATAGTGATTCTGACAGGTGTGAGGTGATATTTCATTGTGGTTTTGATTTGCATTTCCCTGGTGATTAGCAACATTGAGCATCTTTTCATGTGACTGTTCACCATCTGCATTTCCTCTTTGGAAAAATGTCTATTCAGTTCTGCCCAATTTTTTAATTAGGGTTGTTTGATTTTTTAAACATTTATTTATTTTACTTATTTTTATTTTTGGCTCTACTGTGTCTTTGTTGCTGTGCACAGGCTTTCTCTAGTTGCAGCAAGTGGGAGTTACTCTTTGTTACGGTGCATGGGCTTCTCATTGCGGTGGCTTCTCTTGTTGTGGAGCATGGGCTCTAGGTGTGCGGGCTTCAGTAGCTGTGGCATGTGGGCTCAGTAGTTGTGGCTTGAGGGCTCTAGAGTGCAGGCTCAGTGGTTGTGGCACGTGGGCTTAGTTGCTCCACAGCATGTGGGATCTTCCCAGACCAGGGATCGAACCCATGTCCCCTGCATTGGCAGGCAGATTCTTAACCACTGTGCCACCAGGGAAGCCCCCGTTTGATTTTTTTGATGTCGAATTGTATAAGTTGTTTATATATGTGGTATATTAATCCCTTATTGTTCATATCATTTGCAAATATTTTCTCCCATTCAGTAGGTTGTCTTTCCATTTTGTCAGTGGTTTCCTTTGTTGTGCAAAAGCTTTTGAGTTTAATTAGGTCCCATTTGTTTATTTTTGCTGTTATTTCTTTTACTTTAGGAGACAGATCCAAAAAAATATTGCTGTGATTAGTGTCAAAGAGTGTTCTGCCTATGTTTTCCTCTAGGAGTTTTATAGCATCTGGTCTTAAAATTAGGTCTTTAATTCATTTTGAGTCTATTTTTGTATATGGTGATATAGAATGCTCTAATTTTATTTTTTTTACACTTAGCTGTCCAAGGATTTTTTTGTTTGTTGTTTTAAGTGGGAAAAATATGAAATGGGGAGAGAGAGGTATTCCTGATAGGTTATTTAGTTAACTTTTCTATACGATAAATGTCATTAGTGTTCAAGAGACCAGTTATTATAAACTTCAAAGCAGGTATAAGCAGGTATTTCTTATACTTATCATTCAAAGGAGATTTTGATAGTTGGAGGAATTACAGAAAAATATCTTTTTATATTATATAAAAAAAAAAAGTCCTGTTCTTTCCAGTGTGGCTTGGGTTCACTAATACCTAATTATCTACCATCATTGATTTTTATTATGATTGGTTTTCTAATGGGTGATATTAATATTCAGTGTTTTAATATTTGGCCACTAGTGTGAGGAAAAGCCAGTAATGTGACACTAGTATCACATTAATGTGATTTATAATTTTAATTTTTAAGGTGGCTCTTGATCATTCCATATCTTTAATATCACATTTCAAGATTGTTAGGGCTTCCCTGGTAGTGCAGTGGTTGAGAATCCGCCTGCCGATGCAGGGGACACGGGTTCGTGCCCTGGTCCGGGAAGATCCCACATGCCGCGGAGCGGCTGGGCCCGTGAGCCATGGCTGCTGAGCCTGTGCGTCTGGAGCCTGTGCTCCGCAACGGGAGAGGCCACAACAGTGAGAGGCCCGCGTACCACACACACACAAAAAAAAGATTGTTAGACTTTTTTTTTTCAATTACTTCTGTTTTTGCATAATTGGTATCCTTTTACCTCATTTCATCTCCCTTAGGTGAGTAATAATGCGTCATTACGCATCTCCACCAATGGGGGAAACTGAAGATTCAGAGGTATTAAAGTGGTTTACCTAATTTTTTGAAAGTTCTTAACTTCTGTTTGGAGTACTGGTGCTTTCCTTCCCCCTTCTCTCTATTTCTTCCTTCTTTTTGTTCTCTCTCTCTTTCTCTTGCCCCTACAACTCTTCTTCCTTTACTTTTCCCTTCCTTCCTCTTTTCCTTCTCCCCTCCATCTCCCCCTCCTTCCCTTTCTTTCTTTTCCTTCCCCTTCCTTCCTCCCTTCCTTTATTTTTTCTCTTTTAAAGAATAATATACTGTAAGAAACGTTTTCTGCTGTTTTATAATAGGAAATTATACAGTATAAAGTTATGCTTTATATTCAAGGAAAATTCTAGGGCATGTCTTACCCCACTCTCAGTTCACATTGCTGGTAAGGAATGTGGAGAGGGAGAGATAAGAGGCGATGGCAGAGCAGCTGGAAAAGCACTGGGTGAGGAAGCCACATCCTCAGGCAGCTGGTCTCTTTCCTTGTCTGGAAGCCAGATTTCAGTCTAAGATTTCCTGTAACTTTCCCCTCTGTCTTTGTGGCAAAGGATGAATCCCATGATTCCTAAAGTTGACATGAAGTAAAGAGCAGCATGGTTTCTTGTCAGGAGATTAACGACAATGCCATCCTGGGTGCTGCGGCACTGTGATAAGCCAAATCATCTTAGATTATTTCATGACACTGATTGGAATAAGTGTGATTGGGAGCGAACAGATGGTGACAAAGGGTTAACTCTACCAATCTAAAACCTAACTCAACATCTCTTTCTCCAATCTGACTCTCTCTCTAGACTTTTCCGTTTCTCTTAGCGGTTTCATTATTCTTCCTTCCCGTCATCTGGGCTCAAAATATCCAAGTTATCTTTGGCTCTTCCTTCTTTCCATCCCAAGTCAGTACATAAATTTTTCCTTTCTGTTTGAGAAATCTATCTTTTCCACTCAAAATCTGGGCCTTTGTCTGTCTTCCCCCAACCCAAACTCTTGAGGCTTTTTCTTTCCTATTGCCCTGTGTCTGGATTTTTCTTTTCAACTGCATTCCAAGTCCACTCTTAGTTTAATCAACTACCCTGACCAAATCAACCTTTGCCCCAAATCCTTCAGTGCTCTTCTATTAGATACAGAATAAACTATAAACCTCTTAGCCCAGAATGTAAGGTCTTCCACAATCAATCTTCATTTGTAAGTCCCTTCACACAGTCCTTGTTCTAACAAGGCAAGCCTGCCAGTACCTTCTTTCTCGACTACTCCCTCTCTGAGAGGTGGTAAGTTTTCTCTCTGTGAGCAATGCTTTCCTACCTCCCCTCCCCTTGTTCTGCCCCCCTCCCCCCGCTACACACATACACTTGTGCACACACACGTGCCTGTGACCCTCCCTCCATATTACTCTCTGAATCATAATTTCCTGGTAAATGGTTTGATGGTGATGAAGATAAAGAGAAAGAATAGAATAAGTTCAAAGGGAAAATTTCTGGGGTGAGTTTCTAACCAAAATGCTCGTGGTTGGAAATGACATACTTGCCCTGTAGCCATTCACAAGAGATTCCCTAAATGATGCAAGAGGGAAGAACTTCTCTTCAGGTCACTTATTCTAACAGTGGAGTAAAAGCAACTGAAATATATTCTTGGCACAAAGAAAAATTATGGAACTCTTTATGAAACAAACAGTTTCTCCTTTTAAGCTAGGAGCACATAGAGGAACAAGAAAGGAAGCCAATTTGGGTCTCTTTTCACATCAGCCAGGAGGCAAGGGCAGCAGCTTAGTCCTTGGATAAGATGGCATCCTTCTTCCATTGCTTACTTTTCAGGCTCTTTTAGACCTCCAAGATTCCTGTGGCCTGCCCACTTCCATCTCTTTCCCAGGAGTTGTGATATTTAGAGTGCTGGTCAACAGAAGGGCATGATTGATCCTGTTTTACATCTTAAATTCTTCCTATAGCACAGCCTGATTAAAACTTGACAATATTAAAAGCAGATGGAGGAGCCAAATAAACCAGCCATCACTCAAGGTCTCCACATTTTTCAGTCTAAGTTATTTGGAGGGACTGCCTTCACCCACTTTGGGGTGGCTTTAGGAGAACAAGACCTCAGGACAGAGCATCTTACATGCGTGTTCGACTCTGCTACTTTGTTAGAGTTTCTGTCAAATCCCTAATGGCATCCTGATTACAGAGTCAACAGTGCCCCTGCTGGCAACACGACTTCTTCCTTTCTTCCTTCCTTCCTCCCTCCCTCTCTTCCTTCCTTCCCTCCTGCCTTCCTTCCTTTCTTTCTTCCTTCATTTCTTTCCTTCTTTCTTTCTTTCTTTCTTTCTTTCTTCCTTCCTTCCTTTCTTCCTTCCTTCCGTCTTTTCTTCCTTCCTTCCTTTCTTTTTCTTCCTTCCTTCCTTTCTTTCTTTCTTTTTCTTTCTTCCTTCCTTCCTTCTTTTCTTCCTTCCTTCCTTTCTTTCTTTTTTCTTCCTTCCTTCCTCCCTTTCTTTCTTTCTTCCCTTATTTGTTTTCTCTGGCTTGGAGTTAGAGAAACCTGGAAGTCCAAAGTCCACTGTAGGTTCAACTCAATGAGTATTTTGGAACAAAGATGCCAGAGCCAAATCTCTTCAAGGTCATCAGGGTTGAGCAGAATAGATTTTACTAATACCCAAGTAAGGAACTCTTACTCTGCAAAATGGTGCCTGTCCTCCAAGTGCATCAAGGACACTAACGACCCTCTCACGCCCTCCCCCTACCTCCGTCCTTTGGATGGGCAGTGCAGAAATGAGACAAGGTAACTAAAAGGTAGTCTTTCTGCTGTGTGATTTGATTTCACAATAAAATCCTGGAGAAGACCTCATTTTATTTGTCCTTAACTAGTATGCTCTCCACATTCCACCCCCTACTATATCCACCAAACAGAATGCTTTCAACTTTCAAGTAGGTTTCAAACATAAACAGAACACAGGTATGTGCTAAAGAGAATGCATTTGAATGTGGTCCATTATTTAGCAACTGCGAGCTTCCAATGCTTTTTATCTTTCTATTTTCCATTTTTGTCAATATTTTTGGACCTAAAGCAAACATTAGTTATTCTTCTTGTCTTTTAATTTGGTTTTTGGAAAATGTTTCTGTTATTACATTTATCCATTCATTCATGTATTCATCATTTATTTAACACAAGAGTTGGCAGACTTTATCTATGTGAAGGGCCAGTTAGCAAAAAATAGCAAATATTTTAGGTGTTGCAGGTCTACAGTATTTGTCACAACTACTCAGACCTGCTGTCAAGCAGGAAAGAAGCCGTAGATTGTACATAAACAAATGGACCTGGCTGTGAGTCAATAAAACTTTATTTACAACAAACAGGAAGTGGGCTGTTGTTAGCTGACCCCCAATGTAACACACTGATTAGCTAGCTCCTGTGTTCTCATTACTATACTGGGTTCTGGGGAAAAGAGATGACTAGAACTTGGTTCTTGCCTCAGAGTTCTAACAGGTTAATATTTCTAGAAACAAGGCTGGCATTCAAGTTACTTTTGGTGTCTGTCCATCCCTCTGCTGCCCTTTTCCCTGCCAGTGTCTCAGGCCTTGTGCTGCCCACCCTGAGATGCCATCCAGAGTGTCCCAGTTTTACATACATTCTCTTCTATTTCTCCCCATCACAACTTGCTGGCTCTTAGCACATTGACCTCACCTAGCCAGAGGACATAATAAAATAATGCATATTGAGGAGTGAACCACTGGCAATAGTTTAATGTGTTCATCCTTTAAGAGTACTTATGTATGAAAAGAAGATTTTAAAATTCACAGATGTCTACTTCAACTTGTAAAATACCTGGCAGAGGGCTGGGGGAGGGTCAGGTAGTTCATAATGCTACCTAAACCCCACAGCATCAGTGAGCACAAATTTCTTTCTGTGGTAATGAAGATAAACAACATACATTGAGTCAGTATCACAGCAGTCATTATTCTTAGTGCTTTTCAGGTAAGATCTACTTTGAGCTTCCTAATAACCCTATAAATCAAGTGCCCTTGTTGTTATGGCCATTTTACAGATGAGGAAACTGGAGTTAAGAGAGACTAGATAACTTTAAAAGATACACAAGTCCTATGTAGCCCAGATTGTATTTGTACACAAGGATGTGCAGCCTTAATTCTGTAGCCATAAAGAAGCAAGCCTTCTCTAGGTCAGAGATGGCTGAGCTTCATCACAGGATCTCATAAGATGAAGGAAAATTAGAGATTGTTTATTAGAATCTTATACTTAAGAACAAGGAAACTGAGGCTCAGAGAATGTTTTGAGTTTGATAAAGTAGTGCAGACTGCTAAAATTAAAATGCTGCTGTTCTTAGTGTTTAAACAAAATTATTTGTTTTTGTTAGTTTGTTTTGCATTTTAGTACTATACAGCATCTTGACAACATAGCAAAAAGAGAACATGAATTCATTAGATGATTTCTTCCTGCCGGGGTCATTAGTAATGTGCAACTTCGCTCTTTGAAGCATCCACTCATTATCAATCATGGGCCTGTTGGGGTAACCTCCTTGTCCCCCATCCACTGGGTGAGTGAGTCTTCGTGAAGCAAATCTGCCCACAGTGCTCTATTGAGTGGGAGAGCAGAACAGTGCATTCCTTCATTAAAAGCTTACTTCTAGATACCAGGTCTGACTATACCTTCTCTCAGTTTCTCAGAGGGTAATTGAAAGCTCTGACAAAACACAGTTAAGGCAAAAGATAGCTGACTATTTTCTAAGAATGTAAAGAATCTGACAGTCTACTTTCTATTGTGAATCCCTGTGCATTAGAGCCACAACTGCTCAATTAAAGCAACCATCATTATGCTATACTTAAGGTCATATGACACATTATCACATCTTAAGTTTATTGTGGGTATAATTTTAGCCTCTTGTGTTTTCTATGGGTACATTATCATAATTTTAAAATCAAGGTGGATCTTAGACGTAAAAGAAGATCTAAGTATCATATATTCTTGGGATATGGGAATCTGATTGTGTAAACTGTCATAAAGTTAATGGAAACTCACAGCCTCGACCTGCAATCATATTAAGAGTATATCCTCCCAGTGTCTTCTCATGAGGATTGGTTACATAAAATCAGAATTAAACAGCAGAGATATTCTCACCAACTCCACTGCTGGCTTAATTTTCATTTGCAAAAAAGAAATGTTGTACAGAGAGAAATTATCTCTACAATATATAAATTACATGTCAAATCCCTTCTATATATGTCAATTTAGTAAACTCAGAGCAGAGAAAATCCACAAGGTCTTGCTATAAGAAGTATACAGAGCATAGATACCTTTGGTTAACTGCCCATATAGAGGGTCCAGTAACTCCTAGTGGTGCTAAACTGACAAGGCAACAAGAGGTCTGAATATTCTGGAAATGCAGAATGTGGTGGTAAAAACTGGGGGACTTTGAAGCTGACTCAGGAAGGACAATAAGCAAATTGCTATTTATCCCTTACCCCGACCCAATTTTTGATTTATTGAGACTTTCCACTCCATCCCCTTCTAGATTTATTGAGATTCTAAGGTAACCATTACTTTTTTTGTGTTGTTCAGCAAATGTACTGTCAACTCATATCATTCTCTTGATTTTTATCGAAGAAGAAATTGGGACTCAGGAAAGTTAAGTGCTCAGGTCTACATTGTTATTAAGTGGTGTAGCTGGAATGTGAACCTGGGTGTTCTCATTCTAACCCAGATATTCTGTCTATTGGATCAGGCTGCTCTCCATTTTGGGGGTTGGGGCACAGGTAGAGGTGAGAGGGTGGTCATGGTGGAGGAGGAGGAGGAGGATACTGTTCATCTCTCCTCACAGATGCTTCTAAGGATATGAATAATGGGATTATGGTGTCAGGAGTAGGCTCATCTGTAAATACCAATTTTCTCACAATTCCAGAGTTAGGCTGTCCAGGGCAGGTAGAGCTACTCAACATCACTAAGAGAGATCTACGCAGCTTCTCTCTTTCTGCCCTTCCAGCTTTAAGGTGTTGGTTGTGACCTCATGAAGGTAGAATGGCTGCTGTAGCTCAACTTATCACAACTGTGTTTAAGCATCCATATCTTTGCTTTTAATAGGAATTGCAGATGTTTACCCAGAGCTCCTAGCAGTATTCTGCTTCAACCTCTTTAGTTATAATTGCATCACACGGTCACTCCAGTGTTATGGGAGTGGTTATCTCTCCTGGGTCTGTGCACACTGCCATTCCCAAACAAACAGGGTTCTGTTAGGCAGAAGAAGAGGAAAATAGATATTGGATAGGCAATACACATTGTCTACAACAGTTACTGATAGGGTACTGTCAGCCTCCTTCTAAATACCCCAGTCCAGAAGTTTCATTGTCAACACTTACCCTAGTCTCACCCTGGTGATTTTGTTAAGCTTCAGGGAAGTAAAACGTAGTGGCTCTTCAAAAGAAGGTGTTAGACCCTGATTTGCTGCACGATACATCGCTTGCACTCCTGTAGCATTTTCCTGAAAAGAAAAATAAACCTTGCCCCCGAGGCCTCACTTTGTGAAGAGTATACCTAGCAGGGAATACTATTCTATTTTATTTATTCTGTTTTCTTGAGCATTTCCTGAACATCCCTCTTTAGTTATTTTATTATTTCTCTAGGACTTATATAATTTTAGAAGTCATTTCCTCCTATCCTTGCGTGTTATCTAGTCTTTAGCATAGCTAGATGTGAGCCATCCAAATGATGGAATTCTTCTTTTCTCTCTGGGAAGAATAAGTGTTTTAAATGAATGAAAGAGTATTCAAAATTTAAGTTGTTGTTTCTAAAATTAAGGATCAATACTTAAAGCCATTCCCCATTCAGGACCTTCATGACTCTCTTCTTGCATTGAGAAATGTATATTTAAGGGTCATCCTATAATTGCATAAATACACTGAATTGAAGGCATTTTAGGAGGCCCTTCCTAAGGAAGGCAGAAAATCTGAACTGGGGCCTCACAACATTCTAGCTCTGTTCCAGGTGGCTCTTCTGCTGTGAGAGGGGTCATTGTTTCGTGTCCCCTTTGCCCTGGTGAACCAGCAATTGTGGAAGCCACCCACGCTGAGTGACCAGTGGAAATGACTGTAAACAACTGGAAGACCCAAGGCCACTGTCCTCCGAGAGAATCCACTATGAAAGAAACTAAGAAAGTGACTTTTCCTTCACTTAGTTTTTCTGCTAAAGGCTCAGAATAGTCCTGCATTTCCCCCTTGCATTTAAACAACAAACCTCTTTAAATAACCTAATAGAATATACACCTATTTTCTTTAACTTGGTCTGTGTATCCTCTGAGGCTGAGCTAGGGCAGCGGGCTGCCCCCAGTTTATCTCCTGCTTATGTAACTGGGCACCGTTAGAAACCCTAAGACTCAGGAGATGCTTCTCAATTTTTTTTTTTTTTTTTTTTTTTTTTGCCTCAGGTTAGATATCTTTTATTTCTGACCTCATGGTTTAGTTGTTTCATCTTCCTGGAAGTCTCATCATACATTTTAATTTTTCTGAGAACTCATACCACTCTTTTGTGGTTGAACTATTTGTTGTGAGGCTGGGTGTAGTTCATTGTTCTATCCTCAAGGCCTAGTTATGTGTCTTTTATCCAATAGGAAGTCAGTACATATCTTTGGATTGAAATTGATCTTGTGAGGGAAGCTGGGTCAGCAGGATTCGCTTCAGGACAAAAATAAGGAATGAGGAAGCTTCTGAGGGCAGTTAGTGGCTCAGTGGGGAAAAGGATGAAAGTTCCTTTGTTCTGGGTTTTCTTTCCATTATTTTGAGATGCCGTCATACAGGTTGGCTTTGGTTATTTATTCTGTTCCATTCCAAGCAAAATAAAATGTTTGTGTTTGGAATTTTTCAGCATGCTCTGCCAAACACGGAAGTGACTCGGTTTAGCAAGAGTTAAAACTCTACTGGTTTGCCTCCAGATTTTACCGGGCAGCACTGGCTAACAGGATACAAAGGTATTAATGGCAGGTCTCTCATTTGTGCCCCCTGAGAGAGGAAAGACAAATAGCAGCAGTGTGGTGCCTATGCTAAAGATCTCGGCATACACTTGTCCTCTTTGTTTAACATGAAGCCAGTCACATGAGATTAGATTCACCACTGGTGACTTGGGTAACAGATCTGGAGGGCTTCTTAACCTCTGGGAAGAAGGAATCCAAGTCAAAGTTGAGCAACCATCATTCACAGGGACTTTCATAGGAATTTCTTCATCAGTAAAATTTGACAACATGACCTCCAAAGTCAAGGCCCCTTATTCCAATGACATGGGGTATGATTGTTTGGTGGTTAAAGCCTGGAGCCAAAAAGCCTGGGTGCAATCTCAGATGCACCACTTGCTAGCTAGATGATATTGGGCAAAGTACCTGACCTCTCCATTTTCCTCATCTGAAAAATGGAGATAATTGTAACTACTCCATAAGATTGTTATGAGGATTAAATTGGTTAATATTTGTAAAGCTTTTAGAATAGAACAAGGGATATAGAGTACATGCCTGTTAATAAATTATCAGCAAGAATAACCAAGGGCTTCGAGGCTGATTACAGATAACAATAGGGAAATTGTAGGCACAGGTTCCACCAGGTAGAGTTGAGAGACAGACAGAAATGACCCAGCTGACAGATGGAAACCTTGAGGGAATGTTCTCAAAGATAGATGGTTGAGATACAGACCAACAACTGGTCAGGGCCTTCTGCAAGCCTGGAAATAGCAAGGGCCTTTTGAAGTCTCTGGATGCCAAGAGCTTTACATTTCCTAAATATAATGTATTCTTTTTGAGACAGTAAAATTTGCCTGTGTTCTGCTGGACATTTTCCAAGCTGTGCTTCCCTTCTGGACCTTTCATCACCTCACACTCCTTTGGGCATTTTCCAGGTTTTAGTAACCTCCCTTGACAAGAGAAATGTAGCTCAAGCTCTCAGCAGTGGTCCAAGCCTCACAGATGTTATGGGTCAAGGTGGATCAATTACATTTCCTAAGGTTCTCTTCACTGGGTTGTGGTACTGAGTGGATGGTACTGTAGATATCTATCCTTGGAAACTAGCTGGTTGAAGTTTCAATAAAATTAGAGGAGGATAAAAGATAAACTTGACTGTGTATATCCTTTCCATTTTATAAACTGCCTACATAGTAAGCACACTGACTGGCAAGAATTAGACCCATAATAAATGCAATGAAATTGCCCATTACTTGCATAATTGAAAACTATAAATATTTTAAATAATAAAATTGCGAAAATTTCTCTATTAATGCTCTGAGAATGTCGTAAATCTGTAAAGACTCGCGGATTCATAGGGATGGTTGAATATGAAATCTTTGCTTTCATATCTTTGAGATCAAATATTTTTCTGGGATGTTTCAAAAGGCTTCAAAATTGAAAAGCATGAATACATAAATAGTCGCGAGGAATGAAGCCCAGAAGAGTGAGTGCAGGGTAGTCCTTCTGGGAAGATGTATTTAGGAAATGGGGGAAGAACAAAGAAAAAAGAAATGCAAAAATAGAACTAATTTGATACTGCATGTATATCCTTCTCCATTACTGTACATCTTCTTTACCCCCCCCAAAGGGTATAATTTGATGTGATTGAGTAAGGCCTTTTGCTTTAATTAGGTATCTTAGTCTTTGAAAATTGAGAATAATCCCCAATGTGTATGAAAGGCATGAGATACTTAAATATTATGAGATAAATACAAGAGCACTATAAACTAATATCCCAAGGTAGGTCCTCTTAATAGATTTGTAATACTCTTACCTAGAGGCAAAAAGAGAAAGCGTTTCTGTTCTAATATTTCTATAGTTCAATCTTTAATAGTTTTGCATACCTAAGTGTGTATGTGTGTATCTGTATTATATAACTATGGCAGACTCTGTTAGTTTTAGATGTAATATCCACTTTTACTTCTTCATCAATAATAAACCCGATTTTATTTGGGATGGCAATTTACCCAGCTATTAAAAAAAAAAAATCCAAACATGTTTTCCAGACTCATTTTCAGCTAGGTGTGATTGCCATGGTTCTGGGATATGCAATTGAAGTCGAAGTTTGCTGTAGACTTCTAGAAAATTTTTGTTTCTTGAAATGTGGAATGCCCCTCCTTCCTTTTCCCTTTCTTCTTGTTGTTTGGAACTCAACAATTGAGGCTGGAGGTGGAGACCATTGGGATGGAAGACCCGCCCTAAGGGTGGCAGACAAGAACAAGAACAATCCTAGGGCACTGATGAATTTGTGGAACCAACTTCACCTGGTATGAGAGAAAAATAAACTCATATTTGTTTAAGTCAATCATATTAGCTATTATAATAATACCTACAAAAGAACATATAGGTCAATAGAGCAAGAAGGGGAATAAGAACAATTCTCATTCATTCAATATGCACTCCCAGGACTTAGATGGCCATGTCTCAGATTTGATACTATTGGGTGGACATAGCTATTTGGAAATTTCAAGGACCTCCAACTCACACTACAGTAGAGTATTTTCATCTTCATAGTGCTTGAAAGTATGGTAGATACACTATAGAGAGCCCTGGTGTATTCATTTTTAGAATAATTCTATTTTTTTGGGGTGGGACTATCTTGGCAAAAATTTATTAACAATATTTTGATTTATATAAAAATACATTTAACTTATTTATTTGATTTGATCCTTCCTCAATATGTCTATTCAGTATTTTATGTTATAGTTAAAGGGAATCTAATTGGCAAGATTATTTTTGATATCTGCTATGTAGATAAGAGGACACATTTTAAAGCAAATTGTAATTAATAAACCAATAGATGTTAAGTGTTTAATATACTATACTAGAGAGCAGGATGTGTGTGACATTTACAGCAGGATCAGGCACGCAAGGTGCTATTTATTTTCTTACCTGCTCCAACCCCTGGGCCAACAGGGGAAGTTGATCTCTCCTGGATATTTCAGAAAGCTACTATTCCATCTGTTTGTAAAAATTCTGTTCCTTTGATATTTATGTCATTGAGCTACCTTGTCTGCTATCTACCAACCTTCTACACACTCACCTCACTGACCAAAGATGTGGCCTAGGATGTACAGTCTCCTCTCATCAGGCCTCAGTCTTCCTGGACGATTGGAATCTTTGTGCGTAACCCTCCTCAGCATCGTGGCTCATTTGCTGGATACCTTATCATTCCATCCATGAATACTTCCAAGTATACCTCCCAAAGATGAAAACACTACTGAGAAACATGTTCATAGTACATGAACACAAATAGATATTCAGTTGTATTTCACATGTTTTCAGTTGTCTCGTTGGTTTTTTTTATTTGTTTAAAAAAGATCCAAATAAGGTCCATATGTTGCATGTAGTTGGTATGTCTTTTAAGTTATTCTTTCTCTCTCAAACTTTCATTGAGATATAAAATACATAGAGAGAAAAATACACTAATCTGATGTTTACAACTCAATGAATTTTTGTAAAACTGCCATTCAGATCCAAATATAGAACATAGTCAACACCCCAGATTTCCTCATGTCCCCTCTTAACCTATGTGTCTCCTGCCAGAGGTGACCAGTATTCTATCTTAGATCCATTTAATCTATCAGTCTCCTCTCCATGTCTCTCCTTCTGTCTCTTTCTCTTCCTTCCTTCCTTCATTCTTGTAATTGTTTGTTGTGTAGAGTATCTCATAGTTGAGATTTTGCTAATGACATCTTTAGTGTCATTTAACATGTTCTGTCCCCTATGTTGCCTGTATCTGATATACATGGCTAAATGAGATCCAGAATACAGATGCATGCACCCACACATATGTAAATATACAGACATATTTGTGTATATATCTATGTATACATATATATATACACACACACAAATACACGTACATACACATACACCATTAACTTATGAAAAATTGCAAAATGGTGATATTCTAATCCTATCATTCCTTCTTTATTTATTGTTTGCAATCATCTATAAAGAAAAACTTCCCTTCATCAGCTATTAGGTTACTCAGAGTTACATCTCCAACAGGAAAGGCAAAAAAAATGCCTCATACTTTATTTACCAGTTTTCAAAGTAGTGAGTTCGTTCCTTAATAATCTTCAAAAGTGACCAGTAATTTTACATTTAAATATCATGAAGAAAAATGCACATGGATTTAACATGTTTTGTGTGTTCCAATCCATTGTACATATTATCGTTATAAATACTACAATTGACCCATTGTTGGCCCAATAACAGCCTATTCAAATGGACTCTCGAGTCTTTTAAACATGATTCTAATAGTTTTTGATAGCCTCTTTACTCTCTGGTGTGACAAGATGTTGCAGGCTTATCTTGTACACTTTCTGCCCCAGATCTGGAATCAGCCATTTCTCCAAGGAGAATAGAAAAAGTGATATTTTAGGATGAGAAATAAAGCCAGTGATACAAATAATCCAGCAGCAAAACATAACAAAACAGAAACTGATGGCATAGGAAACAGAGGGAAGAAATGCTGGCATGTCTCTGGTCAAAGGATTGGACTTTAGTGGGAGCACAGAGCTACTCCTTCTATAATAATATAAGTGCATTAGTCAGGGTTCTCCAGAGGATCAGAAGCAATAGGAATGTATATATTATTATTATATATACATTTCACACACACACACACACACACACACACACACACACACAGAGAGAGAGAGAGAGAGAGAGAGAGAGAGAGAGGGAAGGTTTTAAGGAATTGGCTCCTACCATTGTTGAAGGCTGCCAAGTCCATAATTCCAAAATCTGCAAGGCTAGTTAGCAGGTTGGAGACCCAGGAAAGAGCTAATGTTGCAGCTGGAATCCAAAAGTAGACTAAAGACAGAATTCTCTCTTCTTTGGAGGACCTTTGTTTTCTCCGAAGGCCTTCAGTTGATTGCATAAAGCTCATCCATATTACAGAAGGTAATCTCCTTTACTCCAAGTCTACAGTTAAAAATATTAATGCCATCTACAAAACACCTTCACAGCATCATATGAACTAGTGTTTGACCATACATCTGAGTATCGTGGCCCAGTCAAATTGACACATAAATTTAATTGTCCAGAGAAGTGAAAGTGCAGCTGCTGGAAGGCAGATTGACGTGATGGAGGGCCTGTAGGTTTTTTTATATCTCTACTCAGCTGTCACCTCCTGACTCTATCTCACCCCCTATCCTACTTATATCTCCATCATCCTCACCGGGGCTACCACCATCTCTCATCTGGAAGACAGTGCAGACCCCATAATGTTCTCCCTGCATGCATATTGCTCCCCCTACTGCTGCAGACAAAGACATGATTTTTTTCACATACAAAACTGATTGCATTATAACCTCAAAATTTAAATGTTTTTCTATAGTATTTATATAAACTTAGACTTCTCAGCATGATCTTTTTGACTCGTCAATACATGGTCCCTGCCAGCCTCTGCAATTTCACCTGTCCATGTCCACTGGAGATGCTCACCAGTTTTTGATCCCTTGAATGTGCCATTCTGCCCCCATCGTGACACCTCTGCACCTTTGCATATGCTGTACCCTCTGCCTGGGTTGTTCTCCCTTCCCTTCTTTACCTCAGCAACTCCTCTTCTTCTTAGCTGAGCTCTCAGCTTAGGTCAACTCTCCTCACTGCATCTCTGACTCTACCTAACCCCACCACCCCCATCGCACTCTCAGGCATCCATCACCTCTCCTTCAGGGCACTCACCACAACTGCCGTCCTGCACTTATTTATGGAGCCCTTCCATTAATGTCCCTCTTCCTCCTGTAGCAGCTCCATGTGGGCAAGGATGTCAAAACCCCACACCTTATCACAGTGCCGGACGCACAGAAGATGCTCAAAAGAAGTTTATTATGTGATTGAGTTTACGAGGCGTGAATATCAGGATTATTTTTTAGTTTCGTATATTAAATATTCATTAGAACGTACTAATATGAATAAGTGACACAGATAATAAATGTTATGAGTTCAGAAGACAGAGAAAGTCTACCGTGAGTTATTGAAAATCTGGCAGAGGAAGGACCTAAGATGCACCACACAATATGAGTGGTGTTTGGAGGTGGAACGGTGTCATGGTTAAGGGCAGAGATGCTGAAGCAAGACCACTTAGTGTCTGCATAACCTTGGAAAAGTGCTTTATTGTCTCTGAGCTTCAGTCCCTTTATCTGTAAAAAAAAAAAAAAAAAAAAAAAAAGTGGGAATAACATTAATGCTAGTTCAGACTTACTGAACACTTACTATCAGCCCAGGAGTCTCAGAGCAGTGTGTGGATTACCCAATTGAAGTCCAAACCAATTAGTTGGATGTTCTTCTTATTCCTATTTTAGTGATGAGAAAATAGAAAGTCAGAAATTTGAAATGACTTGCTCAAGGTCACATGTCATCATGGTACCAACTCATGAGTGAGGATTAAATGGGAAAATGCAGAGGTCATAGCACCATGCTTGGCACATACAGAGTACTCACTAAAGTATTATTATCTTCATTTCTACTGATAAAGTGAAAAGGAAGCTGCCTGGCAGTAGGGCAAAGGCCTGAAGGTATTGGAGCATAACATGGACCCCAGCAAAAGGGATCAGGCCCATCTTTCCCCTTAAGAGAGCATGAGAAAGGGTAGAGGGCAGAGCTGGCTGGAAAAGATGGCAGGGAAGGCCTCTGAAGTGCTTTACAAACACTGCTACTCAGGTAGAGGACAGCTATGTTCGGCACCCAGTTGCTTTGTTCACTGCCTTACTCTGCACAACAAATAGCAAGGTGCTCCTTGGGTACCACGATGCTGCTGTTTGCGCATAGCTTACAGGCATTTCCCTCTTCCTAGTCAATAAGGGTCAGGGATAGATTTTTTTTTATGTTTTTAATTGAAGTATTGAAGTATAGTTGATTTATAATATTGTGTTAGTTTCTTCTTCCTTTTTCCATTTCACAGAACAATGTGCAGACTCAGTGTTTGTAAAGACCCTTATGAACAAGGCATCTGGGTGGCTGTAATCTTGCCAAAAAGAACAACGTGGTGCAACCATTGTTCAAGTTTCTTTTCTACTATTGAACATCTTTCCTTGATAGCTGCCTTTGTGGATGTTTGGATCTCCTTAGACTTAGGAAAAGTGTTTTTTTCCCCACCACCAGATTTATGAAAAGTGATTACCTAACATTTTTTATACTGTATTCCACTTGATTAATTGGTGTTTGCCCCCCAAAATTTCTTAGTAAAATACATTTAGAATTATTTACTAGTTTATTAGTGGGTTTATATATATTTTTTCAGCATACTCAGCCTTTAATATGTATTTTGACAATATTCACAAACTTATTTGAAAACTAAACTCTTCTTTTCTTTTCTTTTCTTTTCTTTTCATAAGGAATCATGTGGGGGCTTGTTTAAATGCAGATGCCTGGGCTCCAGACCCAGAGATTTTGGCATCATACTCTGGGGAGAGACACAAGAATCTGCCTTTTAAATCAACCCTCAAGGTGATTCTGATGTATTGTTTATTAACCATGTTGGAAAACACTGACTGGGACAAACTACCACTTAGGAAGAAGACTGAAGGAGCAAAGAGGAATCATGGGGGTAGTCTTTAGGAACAAATACATTTTCTTTCTTGGAAGTTAAAAAAAGAAGGGTGTATCTTTTTTTTTTTTTTTTTCTCAAAAGAGACCAACTGAAAGGCCATCTGTGAAAAATCCATAGCTAACATCATTTTTAATGGTGAAAGACTGAATAATTTCCCCCCAGGATCAGGAGTAAGACAAGGATATCCATGCTCACCACTTCTGTTCAACATGGTAAAGAAATTCTAGCCAGGGCAATTAGGTAAGAAAAAGAAATAAAGGGCTTTCAGATTGAAAAGGAAAAATACAAATTTGGTCTACTTGCATATGATATGTTTTATATATGGAAAACCCTAAAAAAGCTGCCAAAAAGAAAACAATGGAAACCAAGAAACTATTAAAGCTACTAAATGAATTCAGCAAAGTTTCATGATGCAAGATCAGTATACAAAAATCAGTTATTTCTACACACTATCAATAAACAATCTGAAAATGGGATCAAGAAAACAAGGACAATTATAACAGCATCAAAAATAATAAATATTTATAAATAAACTTAACCAAGGAAGTGTAAGACTTTTGCACTAAAAACTACAAAACAGGGATTCCCTGGTGGTGCAGTGGTTGAGAGTCTGCCTGCCAATGCAGGGGACACGGGTTCGTGCCCCGGTCCGGGAAGATCCCACATGCCGCGGAGTGACTAGGCCCGTGAGCCATGGCCACTAAGCCTGCACGTCCAGAGCCTGTGCTCCGCAACGGGAGAGGGCACAACAGTGAGAGGCCCGTGTACCGCAAAACAAAAACAAAAACAAAAACTACAAAACATTATTAAGATTTTTGTTTTCCATGGTAGTATTTATTAGTAAAATATAAATAGAAACCATTATTGAAGGCAGTGGTACTATATTGAGAAAAGGAGGAATTTAATTGTGATGCTGAGAAGATATTGTATTAGTATTTGATATTTCTCCTTGAACTTGCCAGCCACTCTTTTAAACTAAGAGATGTTTAATTTTGACATTTAATTTGAGAAACTTAAAATCTAAGTGTAAATGTGTTACCTTTTACTTTTAAGAAACCTTTCATCTCACTGTACTCGCCCTGACTTGCTTCCCTTAGCTCTGACTATGATGGCACCCCTTGTTGTCTAGGTTGAAAACTTTCTTATGTTGTTAGATCTCAGTAGTTTCGGCTGTGAAGGGCCAGGAAAGGTGGGGTCTAGGAGATATTTGAAAACTTTCTGCATAATTCATACATGACTTTTTTAAATTATTTTTTATTTTTATTATCTTGAATTTTTGAATTTTATTTTATTTTTTATACAGCAGGTTCTTATTAGTTATCTATTTTATACATATTAGTGTATATATGTCAATCCCAATCTCCTAATTCATCCCACTACCACCACCATCTCCCTGCCCCCCGCTTTTCCCCCTTGGTGTCCATACGTTTGTTCTCTACATCTCTGTCTCTATTTCTGCCCTGCAAACCGGTTCATCTGTACCATTTTTCTAGGTTCCACATATATGCATTAATATAC
>NC_041227.1:39715174-39716604 GCF_002837175.3 Physeter macrocephalus
GGCTGAGTAATATTCCATTGTATATATGTACCACATCTTCTTTATTCATTCGTCTGTTGATGGGCATTTAGGTTGCTTCCATGACCTGGCTATTGTAAATAGTGCTGCAATGCACATTGGGGTGCATGTGTCTTTTTGAATTATGGTTTTCTCTGGGTATATGCCCAGTAGTGGGATTGCTGGATCATATGGTAATTCTATTTTTAGTTTATTAAGGAACCTCCAAAATGTTCTCCATAGTGGATGCATCAATTTACATTTCCGCCAACAGTGCAAGAGGGTTCCCTTTCTCCACACCCTCTCCAGCATTTCTTGTTTGTAGATTTTCTGATGATGCCCATTCTAACTGGTGTGAGGTGATACCTCATTGTAGTTTTGATTTGCTTTCTCTAATAATAAGTGATGTTGAGCATCTTTCCATGTGCTCCTTGGCCATCTGTATGTCTTCTTTGGAAAAAATGTCTATTTAGGTCTTCTGCCCATTTTTTGATTGGGTTGTTTGTTTTTTTAATATTGAGCTGCATTAGCTGTTTATATATTTTGGAGATTAATCCCTTGTCCGTTGATTTGTTGGCAAATATTTTCTCCCATTCGGAGGGTTATCTTTTCGTCTTGTTTGTAGTTTCTTTTGCTGTGCAAAAGCTTTTAAGTTTAATTAGGTCCCATTTCTGTTTTTATTTCCATTACTCTAGGAGGTGGATCAAAAAAGATCTTGCATGAGCTGTTTATATATTTTGGAGATTATTCCTTTGTCCGTTGATTCGTTTGCAAATATTTTCTCCCATTTTGAGGGTTGTCTGTGTTAGGGAGTGTTCTAATTTCATTCTTTTACATGTAGCTGTCCAGTTTTCCCAGCACCACTTATTGAAGAGACTGTCTTTTCTCTATTGTATATCCTTGCCTCCTTTGTCATAGATTAGTTGACCATAGGTGCGTGGGTTTATCTCTGGCCTTTCTATCCTGTTCCATTGACCTATATTTCCGTTTTTGTGCCAGTACCATATTGTGTTGATTACTGTAACTTTGTAATATAGTCTGAAGTCAAGGAGTCTGATTCCTCCAGCTCCGTTTTTTTCCCTCAAGACTGCTTTGGCTATTCGGGGTCTTTTGTGTCTCCATACAAATTTTAAGATTTTCTTTTCTACTTCTGTGAAAAATGCCACTGGTAATTTGACAGGGATTTCATTGAATCTGTAGATTGCTTTGGCTAGTATAGTCATTTTCACAATATTGATTCTTCTAATCCAAGAACATGGTATATCTCTCCATCTGTTCGTATCATCTTTAATTTCTTTCAGCAGTGCCTTATAGTTTTCTGCATACAGGTCTTTGGTCTCCCTAGGAAGGTTTATTCCTAGGTATTTTATTCTTTTTGTTGCAATGGTAAATGGGAGTGTTTCCTTAATTTCTCTTTCAGATTTTTCCTTATT
>NC_041227.1:39717416-39778345 GCF_002837175.3 Physeter macrocephalus
GGATTCTGTTTGCTAATATTTTGTTGAGGATTTTTGCAACTATATTCATCAGTGATATTGGTCTGTAATTTTCTTTTTTTGTAGTATCTTTGTCTGGTTTTGGTATCAGGGTGATGGTGGCCTCATAGAATGAGTTTGGGAGTGTTCCTCCCTCTGCAATTTTTTGGAAGAGTTTGAAGAGGATGGGTGTTAGCTCATCTCTAAATGTTTGATAGAATTCACCTGTGAAGCTCTCTTGTCCTGGACTTTTGTTTATTGGAAGATTTTTAATTACCATTTCAATTTCAGTGTTTGTGATTGGTCTGTTCATATTTTCTATTTCTTCCTGGTTCAGTCTTGGAAGGTTATACCTTTCTAAGAATTTGTCCATTTCTTCCAGGTTGTCCATTTTACTGACATAAAGTTACTTGTAGTAGTCTCTTATGATGCTTTGTATTTCTGCAGTGTCTGTTGTAACTTCTCCTTTTTCCTTTTTAATTTTATTGATTTGAGTCCTCTCCTTCTTTTCCTTGATGAGTCTGGCTAAAGGTTTATCAATTTCGTTTATATCCTCAAAGAACCAGCTTTTAGTTTTATAGATCTTTGCTATTGTTTTCTTTGTTTCTATTTCATTTATTTCTCTAGGTATTTTTTGGTTTCCTCTTTGATTTCTTCAGTGATCTCTTGTTTATTTAGTAACATATTGTTTACCCTCCATGTGTTTGTTTTTTACTTATTTTTCCCTGTAATTGATTTCTAATCTCATAGAGTTGTGGTCAGAAAAGGTGCTTGATATAATTTCAATTTTCTTCAATTTATTGAGGCTTGATTTGTGACCCAAAGTGTGATCTATCCTGGAGAATGTTCTGTGCACACTTGAGAAGGAAGTGTAATCTGCTGTTTTGGGATGGAATGTCCTATAAATATCAATTAAATCTATCTGGTCTGTTGTGTCATTTAAAGCTTGTGTTTCCTTATTAATTTTCTGTTTGGATGATCTGTCCATTGGTGTAAGTGAGGTGTTAAAGTCCCCCACTATTCTTGTGTTACTGTCGATTTCCTCTTTTACAGCTGTTAGCAGTTGCCTTATGTATTAATGTGCTCCTATGTTGGGTACATATATATTTATAATTGTATATCTTCTTTTTGGATTGATCCCTTGATCATTATGTAGTGTCTTTCCTTGTCTCTTGTAATATTATTTATTTTAAATTCTATTTTTTCTGATATGAACATTGCTATTCCAGCTTTCTTTTGATTTCCATTTGCATGGAATATCTTTTTCCATCCCCTCACTTTCAGTCTCTATGTGTCCTTAGGTCTGAAGTGTGTCTCTTGTAGGCAGCATATATATGGGTCTTGTTTCTGTATCCATCCAGCAAGCCTGTGTCTTTTGGTTAGAGCATTTAATCCATTCACGTTTAAGGTAATTATTGATATTTATGTTCCTCTTCCCATTTTCTTAATTGTTATGGGTTTGTTTTTGTAGGTCCTTTTCTTCTCTTGTGTTTCCCACCTAGAGAAGTTCCTTTAGCATTTGTTGTAGAGCTGGTTTGGTGGTGCTGAATTCTCTTAGCTTTTGCTTATCTGTAAAGCTTTTGATTTCTCCGTCAAATCTGAATGAGATCCTTGCCAGCTAGAGTAATCCTGGTTGCAGTTTCCTCCCTTTCATCACTTTAAATATATTGTGCTGATCCCTTCTGGTTTGTAGAGGTTCTGCTGAGGAAACAGCTGTTAACATTATAGGAGTTCCATTGTATGTTGTCATTTTTCCCTTGTTGCTTTTAATAATTTTTGTCAATTTGATTACTATGTGTCTCGGCATGTTTCTCCTTGGGTTTATCCTGCCTGGGACTCTCTGCACTTCCTGGAGTTGTGTGGCTATTTCCTTTCCCATGTTAGGGAAGTTTTCGACTATAATCTCTTCAAATATTTCCTTGGATCCTTTCTCTCTCTCTTCTCCTTCTGGGACCCTTATAATGTGAATGTTGTTGCATTTAATGTTGTCCCAGAGGTCTCTTATGCTGTCTTCATTTCTTTCCATTCTGTTTTCTTTATTCTCTTCCACAGCAGTGAATTCCACTATTCTGTCTTCCAGGTCACTTACGTGTTCTTCTGCCTCAGTTTTTCTGCTATTCATTCCTTCTAGTGTATTTTTCATACCAGTTACTGTATTGTTCATCTCTGTTTGTTTGTTCTTTAACTCTTCTAGGTGTTTGTTCTTTCATTCTTCTAGGTCTTTGTTAAACATTTCTTGCATCTTCTCAATCTTTGCCTCCATTCTTTTCCGAGGTCCTGGATCATCTTCACTGTCATTATTCTGAATTCTTTTTCTGGAAGGTTGCCTATCTCTACTTCATTTAGTTGTTTTTCTGTGGTTTTATCTTGTTCCTTCATCTGGTACAAAGTCCTCTGCCTTTTCATTTTGTCTATCTTTCTGTGAATGTGGTTTTCCTTCCACAGGCTGCAGAATTGTAGTTCTTGCTTCTGCTTTCTGCCCTCTGGTGGATCAACATTATTAAGATAAATTAAAGAAGACTTAATAAATGGAAAGACATCCCATGTTCATTGATTGGAAGACCTAATATTGTTTAGATGACAATACTCCCCAAAGTGATTTACAGATTCAATGTTATCACTATCAAAATTCCAACTGCCTTATTTTTAGAAATGGAAAAACTATTCCTAAAATTCATATAGAATACCAAGATAACTCAAATAGCCAAAACAATCTTTTCAAAAAGAAGGATAAATTTGGAGGATTCAGACTTCCCAATTTTAATATTTACTACAAAGTTACAGTAATCAAGTCAGTGTAGTACTGACATAAGGATATATATAGATAAACAGAGTACAATTGGGAATCCAGAAATAACACATATATGTATATGGTCAATTAATTTTTCACAAAGGTGCAAGACAATTCAATGGAGAAAAAGTAGCCTTTTCAACAAAAGGTGCTGGGGCAAATGAATATCCACATGCAAAAGAATGAATTTGGACCCCTGCCTCACACCCTATACAAACACAATCTCCAAATAGCTTTGAGACCTAAATATAAGAGCTAAAACTATAAAACACTTAAAAGGAAACATAGGTATGAATCTTTTGATGTTGGATCAGAACAGAGTTTCTTAAGTATAATACCGAAAGCACAAGCAACAAAATAAACAATAAATAAATTGGACTTCATTAAAATTGCAAATTTTTATGCATCCAAGGACAATGTCAAGAAATTAAAAAAACAGCTCATAGACTGGGATAAAATATTGGCAATTCATAAAACTGATAAGTGTTCTAGTATCCATTCCTCCAATTCAACAACAAAAAGACAAACCACCCAATTTTTAAAAAATGGGCAAATGACTTCAGTAAACATTTATTCAGTGATACACAAATGGCCACTAAGAACATGAAAAGATGCTTAGCATCATTAGGAAAATGCAAATCAAAACCAAAATGAGGTAACACTTCACACCTAGTAGGATATCTATAATCAAAATAGCATACAATACATGTTGGGGAGGATGCAGAAAAACTGGAACTTTTGTACGTTACTGGTAGGATAACAAAATGATGCAGACTGCTATGGGAAACAGTGTGGAAGTTCCCTAAAAAGTTAAACACTATCTAATCCTAATCCTACATTTAACTGAAATCGTTGAAGACAGGTATTCACACAAAAACTCGTACATGAATGCCATAGCACTGTTATTCATAATAGCTAAAAAGTGAAAACAACCTAAATGTCTACCACGTGATGAACAGATAGAAGCAAAATGTGGTATATTTATACAATGGGATAGTGTTGCATTCTGATGGAATATTATTATCATAAAAATGAATGAAGTACTGATTCATGGTACAGTGTGGTTCAACCAGAAAAATAGTATTCTAAGTTTAGGAATCCAAATACGAAAGGTCATATATTGTATGACTGCATTTACATTAAGTGTCCAGAATAGGCAAATCCAAAGACAGAACATAGGTCAGGCACAAGACAAGAGGAGAATGGGGGGTGACTGCTAATGAATAGCAGGGCTTTTTTGAGTGATCAAAGTGTTATGGAATAGATAGTGGTGAAGTTTATAACAAGTTTGTGAATATACTAACAACCACTAAATTGCACACTTTAAAACTGGTGAATTTTATGGTATGTTAATTTTATCTCAATAAAATTTAAGAAGAGACTGATTGAGCCGGTTACGATGCTAAGTTCAGAAAAGGCAGAAACAAGTATGGTCTTGTCTCTCAGCCTTCAAACACCTCATATAGCACAAAGGAGACTTACAATCGAACCAGCCCATCCATGTGGGGCAGCCTCCAGCGGCGACAGGAAGATACTCCCAAATGAGATTCTGCTTAGGATAAGAGCAAAAACCCCTAATTAAGTCTTTCTGCCCTCATCGTGTGCCATGCTTCTCTTGGAGTCTGAGCTCCCGCCCATTCTAGCTCCTGTTGCCTTCCCCAGCACAGGGCCTTTGCACATACATTCCCTTCCCTAGGAATGCTGTTCCCTTACACTTCTGATCTAGTTAATTCCTCCTCACCTTACAGATCTTAGCTCCCGTGTCATGGCCTCTGGGAAATCTTTCCACCCTGACCTTCATAATCAGGTCAAATTGCCAACTGCACACTCTCTTGTCTTACATTTTTCCTTCCCGCACACTTTTACACTTGCACTTTCACACCAGTGTACTTCCTTCATTTAATTATCTTTTCCTGTCAGATTTTGAAGTTGTTGAGAGTAGGGGCCTGCATGCTTTTGCTCACCCAAATAAGGTCAGTGCTTCTCAGTGTCTGGTACAGTGAGGTCTCAACGAGTCCATGATGATAAGCTCAATGAATGAACACAAAGAGTGGCCTATGGTCTACCCAAGAGAATCTGAGTTCTGAAAGGAGAGGTTAGTCCCCTCCGGCCCTGAGAGGTCTATTCACTGCTGCACCCTTCTTCCCTTAAGTTGCCAGCATTTGGTCATCTTATCCTGCCAGGACCTGGTGAGGTGGTTTGATGTTACAGTTATCATTTACATTCGAATCACCTGCAATGTAATGCAAGGATAAGATGACTAAATGACGGGCAAAGCTCAGCGCAGGTGGCCAGCATTGTTTTATTGGGCTGTTAGGTCGTATCCAATTTGCTCATTCAAATACTTCATCATCTTCTGCTACCAGGTCTATAAATGTCAAATAGTAACAACCCTTGACCTCCTGGCTCCAAGCTAATTCCAAACGAGTCTCACTGATCTTCTTTCATAAGAGAATCTTTAATATGGATTAATCATATTATAAGGATATATTTGCTCTTTTTATTAGAGTCCTTGGGGAATGTCTTTTACTGGTGAAGTGTTGTCTTACAGAGTAATAAGATCAAACTGGGTTTTATTCTTTAATTAAAAGAAGATGAAAAGTTTTGCTTAAAATATTTTTTTAAATGCCTTCAACTTGGGCAGAAAGTGCAAGCATGTCTCATTTTGCACTTATCCAAATTTTACTAGTCTTGGCAACTGAACTAAAAAAATGAGGCTCATACCTAATGGAACATTTGTAGAGAAGACAAACAAATTGTCCAGAATAAACAAAGCCAGCATTTATTTTTAATCTATAGTGGCTGAGCAGGGGGAGATGCCTTTAGCTCAAGGCACAGATCAAACTCATTAAGTATCCTGGGCCTCCCATAAATCATGGGATGTGTCGAATCTCGAATTAAACCAAACAAGACAATGGGTCGGGATTCTTGCCTCCCATCAGGCATAAGCTGGGTTGGCAGAGAGACCCTTAGAGGGGATTGAGCAAGGCTGTTTTTCCCCTTAGTAACTCCTGAGCCTACACAGTTGTCAGCATAGGTGATTTGCCTGTTCACAGGCCAAGGACTAGAGCCAAATGGCCTACGCATGCGTCCTGGCTGCTGCACTTCCCGGCCACGCCTGGCAGATGCTGTCAGTGCCTTGCCCTTGCAACTCAGCCTACCAGGGATGTTACAACCCGGTTTCTGTACTGTTCAAGGCGGCCTGCATTTCAGGCCTGGGGATTTCTCTGGCTGAGAGGGTGTGTTTGGCTCAAGTGCAGGCAGGCCAGAAGTTCAGAGAGTTAGCCCATCAGGATGGGAGCTAGTGAGGGAAATACCCTCTCCCAATCACTGCTCAGTGGAAAACTCCAAGTTGTGTTCTATGCACTTCCTCAGAGCGCCCCCTGCAGGAAAGAGTGCTGGTTGCCCAGACTAGTAACCCCTTCATTCATGTACGTGTGCTGCTTTCCTCTCTCCCTTGTCTCACGCGTCGGTCTACCTCATGGTACTTATGAAATCATCTCCCAGATAAAACACTTTTTCCAAAATCCTGGTTTCAGTGTCTGCTTTTGTGGGAACCCGCTGAGACACTATGCGGCTGTGGGCTTTTTACGCTTGGGACAGCATGAAGGAGGTCAGAGGTGGCTCTAGAGGCAGACTAGCCTGGTGGTAAAGAGGGCGTCCTTTGCTAACGGATAAACAGCAAGGTCCTGCTGTAGAGCACAGGGAACTATATTCAATATCCTGTGACAAACCATAATGGAAAAGAATATGATAAAGAATATATATACGTGTTTGTGTAGGTGCATATAACTGAGTCACTTTGCTGTACAGAAGAAATTAACACAACATAGCAAGTCAACTATACTTCAGTTAAACTTAAAAAAAAAATTTAAAAACAAAAAGTAGCATATAGGGCTTCCCTGGTGGCGCAGTGGTTGAGAGTCCGCCTGCCGATGCAGGGGACACGGGTTCATGCCCCGGTCTGGGAAGATCCCACATGCCACGGAGCAGCTGGGCCCTTGAGCCATGGCCGCTGAGCCTGTGTGTCTGGAGCCTGTGCTCCGCAACAGGAGAGGCCACAACAGTGAGAGGACTGCGTACTGCAAAAAAAAAAAAAAAAATGTAGTGTATAGATACCTTAAAAAGTGGAGCGGCTAGGCCCGTGAGCCATGGCCGCTGAGCCTGCGCGTCCGGAGCCTGTGCTCCGCAACAGGAGAGGCCACAACAGTGAGAGGACTGCGTACTGCAAAAAAAAAAAAAAAATGTAGTGTATAGATACCTTAAAAAAAAATAAATAAAAGAGGGCATCCTTTAGAGGCACAGTGCCTTGTCCATCCTAGCTTGTGCAGTCACTGGCTGTGCGATCTTACATGAGACACTGAACCTCAGTTTTCTTATTCATGAAATGGGGTCAATAACAAAAGTAGTACCTACCTTATAGACTTGTGGTGAAAACTGAGTAATCCATACAGTACTTTTGGAACACTGCATAGCACGTGGTAAGTACTCAAGGATGGTTAGCTGTGCTTCTTAGAGTCACAGGACATCAGACTAGAAAAGAAGTTTACATATTAGCCCGTGTGACTTCCTTATTTTGCATGAGGCCCAGGGAAACATGAAGTGGTTTCCTCAAGGTGTCACAGCTAATTAGCAACAGCGAGATCCAAGGATCTCTCAGCCCAGTGTCTGATACCCCAAAATCCAGCTTCAGAACAGTCATACCTCCAAATATTCCATTAAGACATGGGACCCAGTGTGACCATTAAAATTTGCTGAATTAAAAACAAACACCAGAAAAAACAAACAACAACAACAAAAAAACTCCTAGGCAATGCAAGGCAGGAAATATGTAGGAATTATAGAAGATTTCAAGAATCTCATGAATTTGAAACTAGAAGTTTATTTTAAGGGAATTAAAAAAATCAACCCTGCAATGCCATAGGCAGAATGTCTTCGTGGAGAATGTAGGATTTAGACACAAATGCCCTCTTCTGCAGAGTTTATGACAAACCTCAGCTTAACCTCCCAGTCCGGGCAGATGACAGGTCTGGCTGTGCAGTTGAAGTCCTCAGAGTATTTGATGGCATTTATCTGATTATAGCTCACAGCCTTGGCGGTATTTGCTAGCTTTTTGTACAAGACCTAATAAAATACATGTTTCTATAACAGTTCTTGGCTTTTTAAGTCTCTCTTTGTTATTCACTGCTTTAGGCAAGCCGCATCTTCTCATCTTACTTTTGACCTTAAAACCATGAAGGGGCAAAGCACGAGAACATACCAGAAGTGAATCGGAGTAAAGACCTCACTAAACGAAAGCTCTCCCTCCTGTACAGCCATTGAGATCAGTGGAATAAAACCACATTAAAGATGACCTCTGGCCCTTCCCCTCCAGAGACGGCATCTTTCAGTGGCAGTGAGCGTGCCTCCGTATAAATACACAAAACATTACAGGGAGGAGAGAGCTCTGTGGTGCCAAGACTTGTAAATATTTGTCTGAGAGTCGTGTTTCTATTATCTTAGAGGACGGAGGAAATCTGAGAGAATTTCTTCAAAGGTGAAGCAAGTTGGTTTGTGAAAATGGTGTCATTTTATCTATTCTGCCTCAGGGAAGTTTCTTTGGTCTCACAGTAAATACTCGCCACCAGATCAGCAGGTCAGGGAATTTTTATTTCTTCAATTCTAACTACATATCTTGCACACCACTCATTTTGCCAGTAAGGAATTATCTCTGACATCTCCTTTGCTTGTTAACTGTCCCAATATTAATATATTTGGCCTCGTTTCTTCTCTACCTTTCCTTACCTACAACTGATAAAGCTGTAACAAAATCAATTTATTATTATTATCATTATTTTAAAGCTTCCATGGAAACCAATTCTGGTTTGGGATATAGATCAACTTTGTACAAATGGACAATCTTTGAGCCTTTGTGCAATAATATAACCTCTACTCAGTACCAAATGATGCATGATACCCATACATGATTTTTATGGTTAATTACCATGAATAAGCATCAAGCTTCCCTAAGATTTCAATTGTGTACTTCCTTGCCTTTATTTTCTGTATATTAAGTTGCAGGGAAGGTTTTCATTTCTCAATTCATTTTTCCTCTTGAATAGTGATTATATGCAGTTCCAGGAGTCACAAGGCTGCAGTTTGTAATTCTTCCAAGCAGCAGAACAAGGGTGTGGCAATAGAATGCGGAAATAGCAATAAAGGGAAAGGGCAAATTGTTCATGTCTCTGGGAGAATAAAGATGACTTATTTAAAACGTGTGCTTAATATGGGCACAGATTGCATGGAATACGTACATCTCAGAATTGCCCCACCTGATACCTGTCACCTTCCTTTCTTCACCCATCCTGGCCAGAGAGTCACAGGGGCTTGCGATGAGAAGGCACTGTTATGCAAGGGAACAGTGAACTTTAAGGTGCCATGGGTAGAGCATCAGCGTAATTTGCTACACATCAAACTACATATAGTGATAACTGGTTGAGCTAAGGAAACAAATCAGGGTGCAACCTTGGAACTTGGGATTATTAACTTGGCTGTTAATATCTGGCCCCCATGTTTTGTCTTGGTCTGGGTCTGTTCTTTTTCTTCTCATTATTTTCTTTAAAAAAAATGCATTCCTCTTTTAATTTCTCAGAAAGATTGAAAATAGGTAAATAAAAAATAATTGGGAAATAGTAAAGATACTTGTAAATAAGAGAAAATTCTTAACCAACAGACATGAATAAATGTAACGGAAGAAAATTTTCATCCAGACCAGAGCCACCCCCTAAATAGAACAGTTGAATATCTCTAGCTTTCTAGTTCTTACTGCCATCAAATGGATTTTGATAAGGAGAAATATACTGTATCGTAACATTAATTTTTGAGCTGATAGTATATTTTGTAACTAGATTGAAAAGGAAGAAAATCATGTCTCCCCTGCATTAACGAGTTACTGTTCTTGGGTGTATTTGGGGAACACCAGCTGTTTGGGGATCTCCTGCCTGCTCCTGAGTCAGACCCTCCAGCACCCACTCCACCTTTGTTTCTGTGTTTCTGCCCACAATCTTTAGCTTCATCAACAATTGTTAAGTCCATTTGTCAAATATTACTGACCTCTGGTAGGGGCGAGAAATAGAAAGAAGGGAACATTTCTACTGGTAACTTGCATCCATGTCAAACTCTATGTTACAATGCAGGCACTTCTCAGGCTGAATTCTGTCACATGTACAAACATCCATTAGCAAGCAGTCACAAAAATAGTCATCTAGTCTAAAAAAAGTCATTCTGAGCAGCCAATCCTGAAGGTAGATGAGGCCATGGACTCGTCCATTCAGTGTGTGACTGTAACATGGGGCAGAGCTGTGGACCTCGGCGTGTCTCTCAAGCTCCTAGGTGGTTGACCTTGCCAGATTCTCATGCATGTCTCGTACAAAGGTGATGGTGCCCATACAATTTCTCTGGCCAACTACATATCTTGAACACCTCTCATTTTACCAATAAAGAATTACTTCTAATATCTCCATTGCTTGTTAACTAACCCTCTACTGTTCCATATTGACAGTTGATATGGTTGATGTAGCCATCTGTGGAGGGTGAATACCTGATTAGGGTACTTAACTAATTGCCTCCAGGGTATATATTTACACACACACACACGCACACACACATGTAGACCAAATCACAACCTGGACAATATTCCAAAACAGAAACTCTTTAGAAATCATGATTTGCCTTTCTTGGAAAAATATTTAATCAATTTGAAATTTCCTGTGGTTGTTAGTCCAAAGTTTTAGTAAAGAGAATCTTAATATTCTTCATATATAGTATTGCTTCCTTTACTTTGTTAAATGGCTTACTTTAAACATTTGCCAGAACTGATTTTGTCTGATAATGAAAAAAAAATACAGATTTTGAAAATCTTGTTCCACATCCCCCCTTCTCATCCCCCTTCTCAGGTAAATTTTGAAAAACTACATCTTGCTATGGATGTTTTATTAAACTTTCTTGAAAGTATAGGATAAAACTATGATCACATGAGTTTGAATAAATATTATAGAAAAATCCAATTTCCTCATACATCAAAATGACATTTAGTCTAGTAAGTTCGTATTAGAACTGTCCCCAGATTACTTAGCTAGTGTTTCACACTATATCTAAAAATTGTGATGATTTTGTGCTTTGACTACCATTGAATTTTTTGACCCCACATGGAGCTGTGAGAAAAATATGGCCAAATGGGAAACACCAATGTTTATCACAAGCTCATCCTTCATTTTCCAACCCATAAAGCCCATCTACTACTTGCTGAAATGGAATCCCAGTCCACAAGAGGACGGATCCAGAAGGGCTAATCCTGGATGCTGCACAGCATCATGGAAGTGGTGTTGGAAGTGTCTATGCTGGCTGCTGCTATGGGTATTCTTGTGCCTCTTGATACACCTGTGGCTGCATGTAGGTTCTTAGCACCTCTGAACACTCTCCTCCCTGCCTCCTCCATTGTTCCTAATGCTAGCTATCTAGTGGTTGACAAAGAATGCCTGAAAAGTTCAGATGCTAAATCAGTGGTAATTAGTTTCTCATTATGTTCCCAAGGGTGCAACTGCTGTTAGAAAAAGAGCTGTAAATAATATTAGTTGTTGCTACCAGTTGGAGCCTACCAGAAGAACCTATAATTTTATTTGTGTTAATGAGACAATTGACCTGTGGAGAAGAGTTTAAGCAAGTTTGAGGGGATTTTTTAAAAACTGAAATAAGGGGAGAAAAGATCAAGAAGGGAAGAAAATTCAGCCCACTTAATAGAGTTAATTAATACCCTGTATTTATTGCCTTTTGACCATGCCATGTCTTGTCAATCAGTCAAAATGTAGTAACTAAAACATCAAAGCATATGGGCTAAGTGAAAAAAGCATCAGCACAGTGTAGGTTAAAGAAAACCTTTGTCTAAAATCATTTCCATTTTGTTGATTTATCCAGATACCTTTATCAATTTTCCGAAGTTGTGGGGCCCTTGTAGACCCAGACCCCATTTTCCAACTGGAAACTGACAGCTGTCTAAGATCTTAGCACAGACACTATGCTGTTTAAATTATTGAGAAACCTCAGAGTAAAATTTCAGGCCTCTTAAAGCCAGAAAATGGCCCCAGTGAGATCACCCCCTGATCAGTCCATTCTTCTGGGAAGCTTAGGAATTATTATGTCTAATGACTTTGCCAGTGGTTCTGGCCTGTGTAATTAAGATCCAAATATAACTCTATGTTCATTCTATAACTAAATTTCTTATCTGGACAAATGACCCATTTATAAAAGCTCATAAAATGTCATAAAATTACATACTTAAAAATCTCCCTAATAAAATGTAACCAAAGATGTTCACATCTGAATTCCTGATAATTTTCCAAAAATATTCCTTACCACAAGTGACTAGAAAATACTGTATATTATCATTGAAGAGGAGAAAAATAGAATAAAGATCCATAACTATAAACAAGTTCCTTTCCTCGGTGTCATTTAGTGACTGTATTTGCATTTTTCTTCTATCATTTCAGTTCCTGAATGTGACAGCAGAGTCACCATCAGATCAACATAATCTTGCAAGCTTGTGCATTCACTGCAGAAAGCAAAATGTCATGACATTTCCTGTAGGAATATAAATTTTTTTGTTTGCAAGTTTTGCTTCACATAAAAAATGAATGAAAATGAGAGTCAAGATTCCAGACACTTGGAATTCTGAATGGAAAGACTAGAGTGACTGGACTAAGGAAAATGCACCATAACTAAAGAAAAGAGACTCTTGTCTTTCCTTCCCCTTCCTAACTTTTCTGAAGCTATTGATTAGGAGCTCCAGTCCTGTGAGAGTGGTCCAACGTGCCTTGTTAAGGATGCCTCCACTGTACCAAATCAAAACAAGGAAAGAGTGGAGGCAGAGGTAGTAGAAGAGGAGGAAATGGCACAAGAGGGAACATTTACATGTGATTGGGGAGGATTATTAAATATTGGGGTGAGAGCTCAGAGAAGCTTTAGTGGAGCATTTTTAAAATTATAAACTAACTCGAGGCTTATGTTTCAATCTAAAGGCAAGACATGAGAATTCATATGTCATGGGTATTTTTCTTAGTCCTGAATCATCCATGCCTTCTAATTTTGACCAAGTTCTTAGAACTTTCTCAGATCCCTAAATCATAGTCTTTAGAGCAGAAATAGTCTCAGAAATCATTCCACAGGGCATTCTTCCCAACCCAAGAAAATATCCACCCACAATTTTGACAAGAAGGGACACCTCAACTTCTGTCTTAGCGGGAAAAAAGGCACCTGACATACTATGTGACTTCCTTCTCATCAGGTAGCATATTCACAACTACTACATATGTACACACAAGTAGTTCACATCAGAAAATGAGCCCAAATCAAGCAGTCACTTACGATAGTAATTGGAGATATCACTGAGAAGCTGGATCAAGCCTTACCTGAAGCTACACATATCACTGAAATTTTTAAATTATAAAAGATGATCATTTTTTTTTTTCATTTTGAGTGCTACTTGGAGTTAAGTTTCCTGTCATTTGCATCATAATGGGTTTTACTGATATAGAGAAGAGGGATCGGTGTGCAAGTTCAGTGAGTAATGGTCTGAACTCTTGCTACTCAGACTGTAGTCCAGAGATCAGCAGCATAGGTATCTTCTGGGAGCTGTTAAAATGCAGAAACTAAGACCTCAACCCAGACCTACTGAATCAGAATCTGCATTTTATAAAAGTTCCCCCAGTGATTTGTCTACACAGTAAGGTTTCAGGACTATTCTAGTCCAAATTAGAATACTTTGACTATGGGTCTAAAATATAGAAGTGACATGGACAGATAGAAACAAAAGAGTCCCACCAGGAAATAATTGAGACTCTAATGTTGACATTCTGTTCATGTGAGAAGGACAAGTGTATTTAACAGGATGAGAGGAGTTGGGTGTTTGAATAGAGCAATTTTGTGGGAAAGTACAAGGGTTGGGGGAAGAGCATGGGCTTCATCATCTGACCTCTTCCTGATTTATTACTAACTTCTGTGTAGCTTTGGAAGATCTGCCACTTCAGGTACCCATGTATTAAATGGGGACAGTGATTTCCTCCCTGCTTTCCTCAGGTTTCAACTCATGCAGTGTTATCTTGAAAAGTAGCACTTGAAATGGTATTATTGTCTAGTTGCTTGCTACTGTCAATATACACAGACCAGCAATATTATCATCACCTGTGAGACTGTTAGAAATGCATAATCTCAGCCTGCCCCAGATCTACTGAATCCAAGTTTTCACTTTAGCAAAATGTTCAGGTGGGATGAATTGGGAGATTGGGATTGACATATACACACTACTATGTATAAAATATATAATTAATGAGAAACTACTGTATAGCACTGGGAACTCTACTTAATGCTCTGTGGTGACCTAAATGGGAAGGAAATCCAGAAAAAGAGGGGATATATGTATACATAGAGCTGATTCACTTAGCTGTACAGGAGAAACTAACACAACATTGTAAAGAAACTATGCTGCAATAAAAATTTAAAAAGAACAAAAAAAGATGTTTGGGTGAGCAGATACCCAATGACATTCCATGTACTTTCTGAGCCAGTGAACTCCCCATCCTAGGAGAAGTTCAGGTGGAGCCTGTGTGAGCCTATCAGAGATGATGGAGAGAGGAGCAGTGCATGGACTAGTGGGAACAGATGGCTACCAGGAACAGTAGCACCTTTGGGATGTCTGTGCTTCTAGCAAAACACTGCAAACCAGTACAGAAGTGTGAAGTGTGCCAAAAAGGTATCATTTATAGTTTCTGCAATTAGATATGAGCTAGAGATCACATGATGAAATGTTGGTTGAGACAGGAATGCATTTCATAGGGTGAAGGAACCTTGGACAGCTCTTTGTAACTCGGGGGAAATAAATCTCTAGTGCAGAATCATTGGCTTCTTACTATGTCCTCAAAAACATTCCTCAGTGACATCTGTTACTAATGAAACTGTTTTTTCTTCCATGTTGAGGATGTGTCCCACTTTCAACAAATCCCTCCCAAAAGAAACTGTAACATGGAGGGAGAGGAAAAACCATGGGCAGAAATTCTTTCACACACTGCAAAGGAGTATAACTCTTGGCTGCAATAAGTTCCATCTGAGACAGAGTTACAACCTGTTATGGATGGTTTTTATTTTGTTTGTCCTTAAGAAAGATGCAGTTATAACATTGTGGTTAAAAATCAAGTCCTTGGGCTTCCCTGGTGGCGCAGTGGTTGAGAGTCCACCTGCCGATGCAGGGGACACGGGTTCGTGCCCCGGTCCGGGAAGATCCCACATGCTGCAGAGCGGCTGGGCCCGTGAGCCATGGCCGCTGAGCCTGCGCGTCCGGAGCCTGTGCTACGCAATGGGAGAGGCCACAATGGTGAGAGGCCCGAGTACCGCCAAAAAAAAAAAAAAATCAAGTCCTTTACTTTGTGAAATCAAACTTTCAATGAAGTCAAAGTCTACCAGAGCTAGTGGTAGCTGAATCAAGCTACTACCCCTAAATCAAGAATTATCCCATCCATCCTTTCATCTATCTATCCTTCCATCTTGCCATCCTCATCCCATCCATCCATCCATGCATCTATCCACCTATACCTGTGTGACTTCCTCATTGCCTCTCTAACAGTAATGATGACTTAGTGCATACACTAAGTCAACTCCCTGATAGTAGAACAAAATTTAATCTAAACTATTTTTTAGTAACTCAGAGGTGTGTCACATTCTGCAAAACTTGCTTTGTTCATCTCCCAGGACAGGAGCCAACACTGACCCTCCACGTATACAGTGAAAGGCCAGCTGCCTGCTTCCCTCCTTGTGGTTCTGGGATGATTCTGGTTGGATTAATGCAGTGATCACTGGGAATTGTGTACAAATAACTCACCTCCTGGGGCCTGAGCTGTCAGACATCTCCTTGCAGACTGGCTGCTCCCCATCTTGTTATTTTTGCTCATTTCCATAATAGAATTTGGTTGATAAAAGTCTTCACAGTGATCGATGGTCCACAAAACACAGCCATTTTCAGGCCATGAGTAACAATTCTTGAAATTGGGAAATATGACTACAGTCAATTTCCTTTTCCTTTCTTGCTTTCCTTTCCTTTAGTCATTCCTACAGGGTGTGTCCTTTAGACACCTCTTTCTGAGTCATTATCCCCTAATTAATTCCCTTGTTAACTATAAAGTGTGCGTTAGGCTTGACTAATGTCTTCCTTTGTGACTAAGGAAAGAAGAATGCATTACCTTTACATATTGACTCAAGCTGCATAATCATAATTATTTTTACTTAAAGTCCTCATTCTTTACAAACCACGCTGTAGACCCCAAGCAACTGTCAAGAGAGTCTCACCTAACTCCCATAAATATGAAAGGGAGTCAGGTGTTTGCACAATTAATTGAGTGTAAAAGTGCCTGTATTCATGTGGAAAACCATCTCTTTTTCTATGTGGTGATTTCAAGTTCACACCATGAAATTATGGAGGGGTTGAAGTGGAATCGCCCAATTTGTGAAGAGAACATGCTGACATTTTAAGAGATGGAACAGAGCTGTAAAAAAAATCTACAGGCAGGAAATCTGCATATGTGTTGGTAATCTAGCAATCTGCTCCCTGTCTAATAATATGGTCTGTGACAGATTAGCAAGCACAGAAAAGCAAGGACCTCAGCACATCCCAGGGGAGCGAGTCTGTGTTGGATATGAGGAGGATGCAGCCTGGGCTACAGTTGTCAGGTGCAACGGTGGAAAAAAAGGCATTGGTTAGAACAGAATAACACAGTGCTTCTCAAAGTGTCCTAATATTCAGTTAAACTGTGGCACTAATCTTCAGTGTGATGGCAGATTTAATACTGTTGAGATCTGGTAGCTAGTGCCTAGAAGGGTTTTCATACTGTGTTGATGTCGAAAAAGAACTCTCATCTCTAACCAGTCCTTCCTCAAGGACCGGGGATGTTCAAGGCGGATTCTTCTCTCATAACCTCCCCCTTCTCCGTTGACCTTACTTACTCTGTTCTGAAGTGGAAAGTGCTTAGAATTTTGAGTCAAAAGATCAGGGCTTCTGTCTGAGCTTTTCCTCTTAGTCACTGTGTGACTTTGGGTAGCTTTCTCACTCCATCGGGGGATGATAATAATATTGCTTCCCCTCAGGCTTCTGTGTTGTTATGAAAGACAGCAGAACCTATGTAAAAACAACTGGGGAGCTTTAGAATTTATTAGACGGTATCTTTATTTCTATATATTTGCTTAAGCCACAAGAGGAGGAGAACCTGATAGCTGAAGCTACTGGATACCCTGGTATCCTTTTCCATGGTCCTTTGGTAAATATTGTTGACTGTATATTATCTCTCTCCCTTCTCACAGCTGTTCAGTTTGTTAACAGATCATTAGGGAGTCTTGGAAGAAGAGTGGAGACACAGGTTGGCTGAGAAATTGTTGAGTTACTCTATCCGTTGTGCCCAATCCATGCATAGACTCTTAGAAAATATCACCTCACCACCCAAGTGTGTCAAAGCTTTGGGCTGCTTCTCTATGAGACCATCTGTGTTTCTTGTTTTGTGGTTGTTTGTTGGTAATGGATTTTCTTAAATGCTTCCTTTGGAAGTCACATCTTCAACTTTCTAATTAAGAAAAACATGGAGATGCAACTTATTATTAAGGAAGCCAAGGATTGATTCAAAGCCAAGAGTAGATAATAACCCCTACTTGGGTTTGTTTAACAGAAGTTTACATGGTGCACATTCTTTATGGGGCCTTGCCCTAGGCATGGAAGACAGAAAGTCCCAGGACCACTGGCCCCTCTCTGCATAGTCACTCTCTGAATCCCCTCCAGTTGCCTGTCCCTGGCAGCCGCTCCTTGGTTTCGAGCCAGGTCTCTGTTGTTCAAGTTAGTCCTGATCTTAAGGATACTCTTTCTTCCCTCTTGCTTCTTTACAAGGATTCACCTGCTTTTACTTCTCCCTCTTACCAAGACTGACCAGAAGTGACCATGGGCTCTGTTTCCTCTGAGATTCTCCCACAATCATCTGTCAGGTTTATTTCACCTTAGAAGTTCTACTGCAGCCACATCAAGCTTACTAACAATAGCAAATATCTCCTTTGGTTCCCCAAAAGCAGTCTCTGGGATGAGGATTTGGGGGAAAGGGATTTGTTAGGACAATCCCAGGGGAAAAAAAAAAACAGGTGTGATGTGAAGACTGAGACTGAAAGGGAAGGGTGGATGTCAGGCTGTGTCCCAGGTGACTGCAAAGTCCCAGGGCGATCGATGCTCCTCAGATGATGCAGGTCACACCTCAGCTTTGTCCCCTCCAGGGCAAAGATGCAGGAGTGTCCATTACCCTCCACACCCCACCCATCAGACATTGATTGGTTAAGGGCTGCCCTGGAGGCGTTTGATTCGCAGACTCCCGGAGCTCTGAGTGCATTGGCAAAGTGGGCCCTGCAGCCCGAGGGCATCCCTGTGACAGCTGCTGTGTGGGGGGCTTGCCTCGGGCAGGATCGCAGGCACAGTAAAGGACAGGACACTGACGGGGTCCCAGCCACACTGAGGAAAGCTCCAGGGCCCCTAAGTCCTCCAGAGCTCCACCTACAGCCCTGCAGTCTTTCCGGCGGGGCTCTGGTCCCTCAGTACTATGTGTATAGGGTGCCTCCTTGTCATTCTGGCCCCCTCTTCAGCCAGGAAGGACCCTCTGTGCAGAAACAGTCAGGCCTCCTGATGGCTGTGAGCTTTGGGCCTTTCAGTCTCAAGTGGGTAATTTACTTCTCAGGGGATCTGAGATGATTGACTGTTATCTCAACTTCCCCAGCTCTACCCGGGAAAAGGTCACCTAAGGGCATCCCCTCACACCCCTCACCTCTCGGAGCCAGGGGTGCAAAATGAGCCTAGTACGTGTACTTAATTATGAAGAAGATGTGGGAGCGGATAATTCCAAAGTTAGAGGTGATTAGGGTTATGGAAAAAAAACATCATTTTAGGAATATTTTGTTTCAGTAGGAGCTTCCATATTGCACAACTAGTTTGCTATTAATATGAGAAGGGTTTTTGTTTGTTTTCCTTTTTTAAAACTTTTGTTTCTTCCCTTTGCTTCTATGTAAAGGGAGTTTACAGATGTAGACATTTTGGAACAGAATGCACATTCTTTTGGGTTCAGTGGGTTTATGGGGACTTGCTCTCATTTTCACATATGTGTAGTCTCCAGTAAAACATTCCTACCAGTCACTCGAGAAAGCTCGGGCAAAAGGCAAGTATTTTCCCTTTGCTTGTTCTGACATTCTGTATCCTAATAAATTCATGGTGGAAGTAATCCAGCTGTCTTCTTGGAAAATATAAAGTTTAGAAGAGGACTGTGACTATTCATGGTTATGTAATAGTTTGTTTTATACTGCGTGGAGTTGTAGTTATAAACACGAAAGCAGCTGGCAATAAATGACTTATGACAGCTATTTCCAAGGTATAATGAAGAAAACAAAAACAAAGTTATTGCTTATAATTATGGTGCCTGGTTGAACCTGCACCATGCACTCCAAACACTACTCTGGCTGTTTCCACATGATCTCATTCACAGGCTCCTTTAAATGACCTTGGCTTTCAGGTTATTTAGCTTTGGGGTTGGGAGTGCACTGATAGTATTTGCATTTTCCAGTGCAATTTGTTAAAGAGACAGCATCCTTTTGCTCTGTTCACCCATGTAATGGGAAAAAAAATTGGAATTATTGACTCTTCTCTAACTGTTGGAGAGATTTTACATTGAAAAAATATGGGGGAGAGCAGTTTGTCAGTACAGTCAGCTCTCTGTACCCATGGGTTCCTGATCTACAGATTCAACCAACCACAGATCAAAAATATTAAAAAAAAAAAATTCCAGAAGCTTCCATAAAGCAAAACTTGACTTTGTTATGGACCGACGACTATTTACATAGCAATTTACATTGTATTTACAACTATTTACATCGCATTTACATTGTATTAGGTATTATAGGTAATCTAGAGATGATTTAAAGTGTATGGGAAGGTGTGAGGTGTGCATAGGATATATGCAAATACTACACCATTTTATGCAAATGACTTGAGCATTCATGGATTTGCATATTTGAAGAGGGTCCTGGAAGGACTGTATTTTCAAAATTTTAAACTTTTCCTTTAATTCAATGGTTAAATAAGTTAATTTTTATCAAGGACTATATCCTACCAGAATATGTTAGGTACACAAAGGCATAGTCAAGAATGCTTATGGCAGGGTTATTGTAGTAGTATTTACAAACAACCCATATGTTTATCATGTTAAGTAAACATAGTGTCCATGCCTAGAATAGTATGTAGACATTAGATCATCGTACAGTGACCTTGAAAGTTCTCCAAGATCTAGCGCATGAAAAAAGCTAGTCTCAGAAGATACAACGCAACATATGTTCCAATTTGTGTAGAAAAAAAAAAATCTGACTATGTTTGTATGGCCATATAGCTCAATTATTAATTCATTCATCCATTCAACAGATATTTATTGAGTGTCAGGCCCCATTCTCAATGCAGTTGATACAACAATAAGTAAAACAAAGGTCTTCCTGGGTTTTGCCTGCCAGTGGGGGGTTGAGGTGGAGGCAGCAATGAACAATCAAGCGCCTGTGTGTCAGGTGGTATATAGGAGTCAAAGAGATCCAGCAGCCTAAGGGAAGAGAGAGGAATTTAACTAAAGGCCAGAAAGAACCTCACTGAGGAGGTGACATCTGATCAGGGATCTCAAAGGAAGTGTGCCCGACAGAGGGGACAGCTAGGCCAAAGTCCCCGAAGCAGGACTGTGCTTTCTGTGTTTGAAGAACCAAAGGAGACCAGCATGGCTGGAACTTCTGTGAGCAAGTGGACAAGTGGAAGGAAAGAAGGGTGGAGAAGAAGCCAGGAGCCAAATCATGGGGAAATTGGAGGCCACGCTCTCCTGACTTCACATTTTGTTAAAATGTGATGTGAAGGGACTAAAGCTTTGAGATTAGGAAAAAGACACAATCTCAGGCTTTAAAATGTAAACGTATGGAGTGGTGTGATGCTCCGGTGCTATTGGTCATGATGGCCCAAGAGGAAGGTTTTCTAGTTAAATCCAAGAAAGAGAGGGTGGGGCTGTAGGAGAAAGTTCTCACTGCTGTCTGCCTACGCCTGCCTTCTTTAAGCCTTTTGAGAATTATTTATAAGTTCTTTGGATAATTCACAAGTATTAAAGGTAAAAAATCAATAATTCCTTACCCAAAATAAAGCAATATCTTAGCATTCCGTTCTGTGACCTTGAGGAAGTTCACTTTCTTAGCTATCTCTCCTCCATGTTTATGAAGAGGGGGGAATAGGTTCTTTATCACAGGATTGTTCATGAGAATGCATCAGACTCTATGCAGAGAGCTTTTAGCCTGTGCTCGGCACATTGGAGCAGAGTGGTTGCCCTTATCCTTATTCCAAGACCCCCGTGGATTCCTGAAACGTGGATAGTACTGAACCCTATATATACTGTGTTTTTTCCTGTACGTACATACCTATGATAAAGTGTAATTTATAAATTAGGTACAGTAAGAGATTAACAGCAATAAAGAATAATAAAATAGAACAATTATAACAATATACTGTACTAAAAGTTATATGAATATAGTCTCTCTCTCTCTCTCTCTCTCAAAATATCTTGTACAAATGTAATGCCTTTTCCATGTTCACTAAGCACTTATCACCCACCACGGCTCTAACTTTTGCGGTTTGATGTGCGACAGCAAAACTAACATGGATTTATTTTTCCTTCTTCACAGTTTTATGATAGAAGATTTGTTCTTACCCTAATCTTAGCAACCTCAGCACACAATTGTTTTTTTCCTTCCTTATTGACTTGAGAGCTTTCACCTTTTCACTAAGGGAAGCACTGCTTCTCCTTGGCCTATCTGAATTGCCAGCATCACTACTTTTGTGTTTTGGGAGTAAAATAAACGTTACTTGAACACAGGCACCACAATACGGCTATACTATGACAGCCTAGCTGATAAACTGAGGTGGTTTACTAAGTGACTGACAGGTGGGATACATGGATGATTCACGTCCCTGTCAGGATGGAGTGAGATGGCGCTAGATTTCATCATGCTACTCAGAATGGAACACAATTTAAAATTTGTGAATTGTTTATTTCTGGAATTTTCCATTTAACATTTTTAGACTGCAGTTGACCATGGGTAACTGAAACTGAGGAAAGCAAAAACACAGATAAGGGAGGGGACTACCGTAATTCAAGGATGACAGCTATTGTTGTTGCTAGGCTACCACCTCCCATGTCAAAACACCATGAGGAATTTGGTGTGCTGTAAAATTGCCTGGCTCTTCATCACCTTTATCCTGAGCTGTAGAGAAGCATAAGAGGCTGTTTCATAGCTTTATAGAATGTAATAGCTGACTAATCCAGCTGGTCCAACTCTGCTGCTTTTATAATTGGAGAAACTGAGGCCCTAAGGGGCTATACTGTTGGCTTTCCAATTTATAGCTAATAAATGACCCTGGTCTCTTGGCTTCCAATGCAGATCTCTATTTACTGCATCAGTGTTTCCCTAACTTTAAGCATTCACATTCCATCTTCTAATATGATAATTATCTAGTATTTAATTGAATTATTAACTACTTTTATTTTCAAAGGAAACTTTATAGCCTCACCCGAGGTGGAAAACCAGTATTCCTTGTTATAATACATTAGAATAACTTATTGTTTTAGCATATTTATATTGTTGCTATTGCCACAGTAATGCTGTGTAACAAACAACTCCAAAACTTAGTGATATACAATGGTAAGCTTGTCTTCCTTGCTCACAGGCCTGTGGGTTGGTCGGAGCACAGCTGATCTAGGCTGGGTTAAGTTGACCTGTTCTACTTGTCCCCAGACTCTCTGGACCAGCAGCTACATGAAGCATGTTCTTCTCATGGTTCTCCTCCAAAGGCAGGATTGCAAATGTTCAAACCTAAGTATCATGTTTACTATTTTCCCATTGACCAAACCAAGTTGTATGCTCAAATCCATCATCAGTAAGACAAGGAAAAAACATCATCCCCTGGTAGAGGAAAGACAAAATCACATACCAAAGTGTATAGATAGAAGGGGAGATGAAGACTTGGGAAAAATAATGGAGTATATAAAAGCAATATGGTCAATATTACCTTGAAATGGGTAATGACTATTTGTTTGCTACCCCCAAATACCTTGCATACACCTAGAATTAGGCATGTTACAGTTCGAGAAATACCCAAGTATGCTTAATCCTGGATAAGAGGACTTTGGTACAACCTACTGGCTGATAACCAAACATCTAAAGACAAAGAATGGTACCCTGAATTTCACTGATGCACATTTTCTCATATTCTATCATCTTTGAAAGTAGGATGCCTCTTACAGCCTGGGATGTTTTACAGTCAAGCATAGTTGTGGTAAGATTTCACTACCTGTATAGGTTCATGCTCGACTGTCATCCCCGAGGTATTGCCTGGACAGCTGCAACCACTTGACTTTCAGCCACCCAACTGGTTAGGGGCCATTTAAGGAGAAGGTGTGTGTCTTCGATATTTTCTGGTTCCTTCTTTGTTAGCAACAAAGAAGGAACAAGATTCAAAACTTTCAGAGAGGGCTTCCCTGGTGGCGCGGTGGTTGCGCGTCCGCCTGCCGATGCAGGGGAACCGGGTTCGCGCCCCAGTCTGGGAGGGTCCCGCGTGCCGCGGAGCGGCTGGGCCCGTGAGCCGTGGCCGCTGGGCCTGCGCGTCCGGAGCCTGTGTTCCGCAACGCGGGGGGCCACGGCGGAGAGAGGCCCGCGTACCACAAAAAAAAAAAAAAAAAAAAGAAAAAAAGAAAACTTTCAGAGAGGGTGTTACAGACTTGGAAGAAAAGTTCAGAGTCAACAGTGGAGCACTCGTGAAGGACTGAATCAACACCATTCTTGAGAACACAAGGATAAAACTGTGGAAAACTCATATCTAAGATTCTGTTTTAAAAAGTAATTCGGAAGTACTGGACTCTTAACGTGAGGAAGTTTTAGAAATTGTAACCAATTTATCTCTTTTTTAATCTATGCTCTAGAACAAGCTGTGCCTTAAGAAATGATTTAAATAAATCCAAAGTAGCAATTTCAATACCTATAGAATAAAAATCCTAAGTGATAAGAAAACTGTATTTTCACTTACAGAGCTTCCTCTTACATAGTGGTACACAAAGTACAACAATGTAATGACGTTTCTTACAATGGACAGCTTCCTCAATTCAGTGAACCGTGATATATAATTAAAAACACTTAAATGAAAGGTGTATCAGGTAGCATGCTTTTGCTTGCAAATAATGGAGAATCTTAAACTGACTAAGCAATATGGAAGTGTCGACTCAGCAGTCGAAAGATTCTAGAGGTTGGGAGCACTTTACAGTTAATTTACACCATCAGCCAGTGATGCCAGAATGCATCATCTCTCCATCCTTGTGGCTAAGGGAGGTGTGGCTGCTCACCTTCATCTATCGTCACCTTCCCGTGGAGCTGAGGGTGGAGTCAGCCCTACTTAGATCATAAGGCTGCTGTATAAGTAGTGGGTGGACGGTAATGACCGTGGATAAGAAGGAGAGGAAGAAATTCCCACTTTGCAGGAATGCAGGAATCAAGGGTCAAGGAAAAGCAAGTGATGGTTATGATGTTGGCTTAGGGCTCATTGCCTTAGTTTTGAGGCACTGTTATGGTCAAAACAAAGGTTGAGGAGTATTTCTTTCCTTGCCCTCAAGTTACTGAGACAGAAATGGGAGAAGTGGAAACAGATATTCAAGAGGATGGGAAGCATAATCTACAGCCTTAAGGATTTCGGTGTTCCTACAAATGTGCTTAAAACCAACATGCTGGGCTAAGGAAGTATTTTCTAGGTGGCGGCCCAATCTATAATTTCACAAAAGAAAATTCCTCTCTCACTCTCCAAGTCAAATGATTATTTTTCTTTCCCCCAAGAGAGAAGTGCATGATGATTTGGAAAACAAACAAACAAAACTGGCTAAAAGTCAAGTGCTATAAAGTTTCTGGTGGCTGTAGGGTCGGCCCTGATTAGCATGGAGATGTCTTGCTCCTGGAGCTTGCTGGAAGGGAAGTTTGGAGCCTTACAAATTCGACTGATGATGGCATTCCCCAAGTGCTACAGGTGACTGCAGAGTTATATGCACTTAAAATAAACCAGGCTAATCGGCCTGGGTTTTGGTGCAATCTATCATTCTTCCTTCCACAGGAGAGGATTTTTGTGGGAGGTGGTTATGTTAAATATAACTTTGAAATAAAGAAATCCCGTGCTACTCAATTCTGGTGGGCCCATCAGAAATTTATTATGGCAAAGAACACAGACTCTGCTGTAAAATCCCTTAGTTGAACTCACTTGCTCTTTCTTTCTCAATCTCTCTCTCTCAAGTAACAAAAAGTGATTAATACTGAGATTTAGTTTGGTTGAATTATATGCAAAGTTGTTTTGCATACAATGAGTTTTTTCCACGATATTGCAATCCCATCTCTGCTTTATCATTGCCTTTTTGTTTGAATTAATGCAATAATATTACCAAGGGCATCCTCCATTACACAACTGTTTGCCTTCACATTCAAGGCGACAGTGTCATTTTCAGATGAAGCTATTTGTCCTTGTTAAAACAGGCAAGGCAGTTGGTACACTCAGACTCAATTATTAAGTTGCGTGATTGATTCCAAGTTAGAGATGGGAGCTGAGGCAAATGAAAGTTGCCATTAGCTGTTCAGTGTGCTCTCTCTTCTGCTAGATCTGATGGGAGAACGACTCATAATTCTGTGCCTGAGAAGGAAGCACAGGGGAGTGAACTCAGATAAGTTCCCCCAGGAGGCAGACTCTGAGATGGAGTTTAGGGTACAGGATGTTTACTGAGCTGTGCTCTGGGGATCAACAACTGGAGAAGACAGGATAGAAGTGGGAGGGGGCCGAGGAAAAGATGAGCTGCTGTGTGGCTCAGTGATGGCCCTGCTCACCGTGTTGGGAGCTCTGGGGCTGCAGAGCCCTTCAGTGCTGCACTGATTTGAGCCAAGATGACCAAGCCCTTTATACTCTTCATTGATTATGGGAAGGGGCATGACCCCAGTGAGGTGGGTCTTTGCATCTGATACAGTCCCTGAAAAGGTTAACAGTTGAAGGCTGTCTGCTGACAGCACTGCTGGGGTCTAGGCACTAGATTCTAGGGCAGTAGTCCTCAGCCAGGGGTGATTTCGCCCCCTAGGGGACATTTGACAATGTCTGGAAGTGTTTTTGTTTGTCAACACTGGGGGCCCTGCTCCGAGCAAGAGGATAGAGCGCAGGGGTGCTGCTAAACATCTCAGCATGCACGAGGCAGCGCCCAGCAATAATCATCTGGTCCCAAATATCAACAGTGCCAAGGTCAGAAAGCCTTGCTCTAGGGCAACAGATCCCCCCCCAACTGCCCCGAAGCAGAGCCTGGTGGGCATCACAGTGGCCACCACAAGAATCCACATTAACTGAGATATTGTTACTTGTCAGCCACAATGCTCTGTGTTCCTTAGTCCTCCTCATCCTCCCGCAAACCCCTTAGGAGAGCCTTAGAGTTTTCATCTACTGATGAGATTGCTCAGAGCAGTTAAGTAAACTCCTCAACATCATGAATGGGAAGGACCCCCAGATGGGATTTCAAGCAGACTGGCTCGTGGAAAACATTCTAGTATCTTCTAGTTTCCACTTGATGGCTTGATGCAGGCATTCTCAAACTTTTCTCTTTGTCTACCCGGAGCACAAGATGGATGATGTCTACGTGTTCAGTTTGCTTCCATGGAATTCCTGGGGCACCAGCTATAAACTCACCTCTTTCTACCTCATTTAAAAGGCACAATGATGCATCGCACAGGGACATCAGCTCGGTGGTTTGTGACCACCTAGAGGAGTGGGATAGGGAGGTGAATGTTTAGGGAGGGTAGGAGGGAGACGCAAGAGGGAAGAGATATGGGAACATATGTATATGTATAACTGATTCACTTTGTTATAAAGCAGAAACTAACACACCATTGTAAAGCAATTATACTCCAATAAAGATGTTAAAAAAAAAAGGCAAAAATGAAACATGAGTGAGCATGGCACAGATTACAGGGATGACTCTGAGTCCTCTCTAATTTGTATTTCTAAGCAGGCCATTCCTGAACTTCTGGCCCTTACTGTTAGTAAGCAGGCAGTTGATTTCCACAGGCAGAGTGCAGCCTGTGGATAATCTTGGTGAATGCCTGTAAAAAGACTACAATATTTTCAGAAGAATTTGCTCGATACTATCTCTTCATGTTTCTATGTCATTGGATGGATTGAGTTATTCAAGAACATTCTTCAGAACTTATTGGCACCTCAAGAATGTAAGGAATCAAAGAATTAACTCATTAATTCATTTAAAAATTAACCCCTACTCTATCCCAGAAACTGTCCTATTTTCTCATTAGAAACAGTAGCATTTATTAGTGAAGGAACAGAAAAAACAAATCTGTCATTTCACAGACATATAGGTAAGCTTAACAGAGTCAATTATTACTCTGTCTAAAACAAAATCACTTAAATTGTGACTTTTTAAATAGAACATCCAAGTAAAGGGAATAAACATATATTCTATAAAAATGTTAAGGAAAATAAAATGTAGTACACATTTAACCCAAAGATATAAATAAAAAAGGCTTAAACATTTCATTATAGTTGAGCCCAATCATAATGTTAGTTATTGCGGTCAATAGCAGCTGCAGTTTTTTGAATTTCTAGTGCAGTATCATTCCTTTTTAAAAAAATTCTGTCATTAATTCGCACAGCATACTTCTGTATGGTAAATGTTATCTGCATTTTCCATGGGAAAATCCAAAGATGGAAACAACTTGATCAAATTTATACAAAGGTACATTGGCAGAGGACATCGTCATGCTCGGATCCCTTTCTATTGTTAGAAAGCTCAATTTTGACTTAACTCTATTTACATTTGTTCATTCACTCTTTTCATCAAATTCTTTAAATATTGCTAAGTAAAATACAGTGTCTTAGTCAGTTTGGGCTGCTATAACAAATTGCTGAGTGGCTTAAACAACAAACATTCATTTCTCATGGTTGAGAGGTCAAAGATCAAGGTGCCAGCCCATCGGGTGTTTGGTGACGATGTACTTCCTGGTTTGCAGATGGCTGTCTTCTCATTGTACTTCATTTGGTGGACAGCAGAGCATGCTAGCTATCTTCCTCTTCTAAGAATTCTAATCCCATCATGGGGGCTCAACCCTCATGACCTAATTAACTCCCAAACATCTCACCTCCAAATACCATCACATTAGAGTTTCAGCATATAACATTTGGGTGGACACAAACATTCAATTCATAGCATATGGTATTAGCAGTGGTTTGCCAGCAAATGTTTAAAAAGTGACTCTTAAAAAATTAGTATGCATGTCTGTAAGTTTATTTTTAAATTTTACTGATGCAAAGAATGTATAGCACACAACTTAGACTATACAATACCCTCTATTAGAAATTCTGTTTAGCCAATTGATTCTTACAGAATCCTTTTGTTAAATTTTATCAAAATTTTGTATCCATAGCCAACTTCTGGTTTCAATTGACCCACATGTATAGTGAACCATGAACGTTGATTGATATTTTCAGATTTTACGTCACCAACATGATGTCACTTAACACAGAGCTGGGACAGGATGCCCAGTAGCATACTGGTATGTAGTATTTCCACCAGACATGTATGATAGACATAGTTATCTTAAAAGCAGAGGTAATAGTAAAATGTGCCACAAGGAAGCAATGATGACTATTTGTTTTAGATATGACTTAGCTCATTGAAGGTTTATGTGATTTAATTTCTTAATAATTGTTTAACAATTGGTTCCCAAGATTCCTGGAAATTTAACCATTGGTTCTTGTGAGCTGGCATAATTGCTGGTAAAGAAAATTTTTCAGTTAATCAAATATGCCATTTCCACGATGTCTCCTATTCCAACTGAGTGGGGTTCAGAGCTCAGAGTATGTGAGTAGAGGGCATCCCATTATCAAGCGAAACAGATGTTGAAATAGATGATGTCGGGTTCGAGCAGAACCGTGCCTTTAAAATTGATTGTTATTTTTGTGGTTTATTCACAGGCATTTCCCTGCATCTCAACAGGCATTTATGGTAAGTGATCTATCTTTTGGTAATGTTTATATTTCTTTATTTTGTTGTTAAAATCAAGGTTAACAGGAAAAATAAGAGGTTCTCTGATGGATATAGTTTGCTGTGATTTAAAGAGACTCAAAATGCAGGTCAAATCCCATTGAGGAATCTCGAGAGGCTATTTGGATATTTTGTGTGTTGTTGAATTTAGTTGTATTGCATACCATGTGCAATGATTAGATGCACTGTGGCTTAAACGTATTTTGTTAGGTAAAAATTTTGCTCTAGTAGGATCTGACCTCTAATAGTATTTTCTTCAATAAAATCAGGTTTTTCTGTTAGATGAATCATAATGCATATAAAGCCTAACATTACCATTATTTTGTTGTGAATTACAAAATAATAGAAGTGTTAAAATGCACACACGTATATGTCTGTATATTTAAATTTAAAAAACCAAATATGTGACAATAAAAACAAATACTTTTAATAAGATGCAAAATTTTTTTTTCTGGTATTGATAGATTGTTTTAAGTAGTGGCTGCTTCACTTACAGATGGAAGCAAAATGTTTTTATCATTACTTGTTTTCACTAGACTAAAGCTCTCTAAATATTCTTCTACCTACAATGACATATCCCTATGATTTTTATCTCAGGCCGTTAATAAATCTGTTTTACACATTCAGGTAAAACAGTTTTTCGTTTTAGGGTTTTCTGATCAAGCAAAATAGATTACGACATTTCTGAGCTCAAACTTCTCACATGGAGACTCTTAACTGAAAAATAAAATATGTACAAATGTAAAAAATTATTTAAGTTCATCACTATAGGGGAAGGATAGCTAAAGTGATATCACAGATAGGAGATTTATTTCCTCTTAATGTGGTATTTATTTTTTAAGGTTTTGATGAGAATAAAGTAGAAAATGGAGGCCTGAATCAAATTAAATGGGGAAAGATTTGGTGACATTATTTAAAAATTTAAGGCATGCTTTTTTTCTCTCTGGATTCCACTATAGCCTGTCTTTGTGGAAACACATTGGACACTGGGCTGGTGGGCTAAGCTGGACCATCTGCACCAATATCCCCATCATGTCCACTCTTTCTGCCTCACAGATACCCAGTTATAACTCTTACTTATATATTTGCTTAAAGAAGTATTACATGCAAACTTTCACTTGGTCAAGCACCCAAATCTTCATTTCACATTGTCTAAAAGCAAATCAGACTCCACCACAGAAATGGTTCTGATTTTTGAAAATGTTCTCTCATGACAATCTTGATTTTCCTTGACAAAAAAATGAGCAAAAACCCAACTGCCAAAAACAATCCTATGTCATATTGTCGATGTCCATTGTGTCTCTGAAAATCTTATGGTAATGTACAAAGTCTTTCAGAAGCTGAATTTAACACGATGCATTAAGAAAGGGGGAAATGGCAGGAAAAGGAAATAGAAAAGTAAAGGAAGATGAGGAGGGACACTAAAATGAAAGGCTGAAGAGAGCATAGTAAAAAACTAAATCAAAACTAAAGTGGCCCTTGGTTAATTTCAATCTCTGTCCCTGAAGGACAGAGATTCCTCCTTACAGTAACATGGCTCAGTGTATAATAACCAGATCAGTACAGCATTGTGTTGGGTGGGAGGGGAATATTGAAGACTGTTGAGAAAGGCACTGATAGGGAGTCATGTCACTGGCTTGGAGGGCTTCCACCACATGAGCTCAGTCAGTTTTCACAATGCTAGGTCAAAGGATATAGTTTTCAAGTCCTGTCTACTCATCTCTCTTCCCCTCTAGTTTCTGAGTAAATTTCAAAGTGAGGCTGATACCTGCAAAGTCAGGTGCCATGTTGTCTTTGGTTAGACGCACCTGTGCTTGAGACCTATAATTATTTTTAGCTCCATGAGATCTTTAATAATGTTTAGATTACTCCAGGTCTCTTTATGAACTATTTAGCATTTTGCAACTTGAAAATTATGCCATATGTCACTTGTGAAACTATAGCTTTCTGATCAGCCCTTGGTTCTCTCCTAAGTACTCATATTTTATGGATCAGTTGTTTTCTTGCTCTTATTCAGAACTCAGTTCTGCCTCCTCTATTATCTAGATCAATTTTACTTTTATCTTTACTTATTGGCATTTGAAAGAATACTTTATTTGAAGAAAGTGGTCCACAGCTAAAAAGAAAAAAAAAAATTAAAAGCAGGCAAATAAAACTCCCAACGCTTTGTAAGTCATGCTTGGTGGATTATTGAGCAAATATTCAGAACAGTCTCCTGGTTCCAGGCCTTGCCTTCTTATTCCATATTCTAAACCTCGCTACATGAATTTTTCTAAACTAACACTTTGTGCATGTTTTGCATCTGCTCAGGGGCCTTTGATCATATTCTGTTACTTGTAGACTCTTTCTAGACTGAACAATAGGCAATTTATGTATCTCCCTAAACCAGCGCTTTCAAAACTTGTGAAGAGGGGAAGAAAATCTCTTCTTGAGGATATGAGTTGCTGTGCCAAGAATTTTATATGTACCTTTGCCTTTGCATCTTTAAAAGGGGGAATTTACTTTGTAGTATTTCCTAGGGTTATTTGTCCATAGAAATTATTCTTCTCTCAAACTTTCTCAGGACTAGTATTTCCTCCAGAATATAGTTTGAGAAATTTCTTGACATCCACCCATCATGGACACATTTTCTCTTACACACAAATGAGCTGATGAGTCTCAGAACCTGGCATGTGCCTTCCCAGGTCCAATTCTGTGCCCCTTCCTTATAACACACTCACAAGCACCAAACTCACACACACCATCACCACCACTATTCTCTACCCCAATCCCCAAACAAAAACACACCACACACACTTATATAGGTTGAAGCTTGATCTCTGAGAAGTCTTCCTTGAATATGCCAAATCTTGATGGTCATTACATCTTTTGAACTCTTTCAGCATTTGTAATCTGGACAATTAACAATTGCCTCTTCATATTGTTCCATAGATTTTTTTTAATATATCCTGTGTTCATAGCCAATCTGGAGTTTTTTTCATGAGCAGGGATTCACTTGTGCATATTCTACGTGCACCCACTGTCTAGCATTGTGTCTCCTGGAGAAGCTCAGGAAATAATTGCTGTTTGATAGCAACAATAATGATTATAACCCCAATTGTTGCCTAACTGATGATACAAGAAGCAGAATTGTTGATTGGCAAAATAACTGACAAAATAATTGGCAGAGAAAGCTACCTGGTTGATATTTTCTTAATGGGCAAACATCTCTATTTTAGGAAAAACAAATGTGCTTCTAAAAAACATTCTCAAACTAGGAATGATATCTGTAAGCATGGCAGTGTCCACCTTCACAAGGGGAAATGAAAACTCAAGAACTTGTTCAGTTAGAAAACCAAGGTATCTATATGTCTTCTTTGGGTATATGTATAACTGATTTACTTTACTGTACATCTGAAACTAACACAACATTGTAAGTCAACTATACTCCAATAAAGTTTTCTTAAAAAAGAAAACCAAGATAAATACAGCACTCTACTTCACTTAAACAAAACAAAACGCTTTGTTATTTATCATGGCCCATGGGATGACAGTCTCTCAGGGAGGTACCTGTTGCTCTGAGGCCCTATCCCGACTTTTCCTGACATGTCCTAGTCCCAGCCCCTCCCCATCTGCTGTAATTTCTCAGATACCTGTTTGCTTTGGATTGACCTTCAGTTTTAGATTTATGTCCCCAAAACTCAATGTAACTCTAATTCTTCTATCAGAACAAAAATTTTGACTATGGTAGAGCCATCTTTGGAAGGGGTTTGAGTTATTTAATTGCCAAGATGATCTCATACCAGGGCAATGTCAACAGTAAGCATTTCCATTTTGTGGAATCATCACCATACTCAAAGCATGTCTGGAAGGATCTGGGCACACCAGTATTTGGGGGACACTGGAGACCATGGCAGAAACCAATTCTTCTCCCAGCCTCTCCTTAATCCTAGCCTTTTGGAGACACAACCATCTGTACCTTTTTGCAGAACACAGACTGAAAAATATCTACCATGTGACTCAGCCCGATTTAAGGGAGAAATACAATGGGAGCAGGCCCTGCCTGCTTTGAAGTTTCCCTGGATGAGGAGCCAGAATTTTCCACTCTGATTTTCAGCCACCGCTGTTGCTGCCCCAATGTAATGTTTCCAGGATGGTTCCACAGGGCACCAGACCGCCTGCTTACACTCAGGTTGAAAAGCCACATTTGGTAAAATACCAAAGCAAGGCCTGTGTTACTTTTGGAAAAATAGATCCAGATGAGGCTTACAGGGGCTTTAAACTCCCAGATCCTAGTTAAAGGTTTGATTTGGCCACGAAACCGGTCTCAGAGGGATAGATTTGAACTTCCCTGATGAACATTTCAGATCTTGCGTGTGCCTTCTGTCCTTTGAGCCCAACTTGGATACTCTGGTGCTAATAAGTTTAACACAAGAGGCTAGACATGATCCATAGCAATGGAATTTTTACTGAGAAGTTAACAGCAAAAATAATTTTTGTCTATTTTATGAGAGTCAATATAGTTTACAGAAATGAAGTCCAGGTGGAAAAGTGTATCCCTTGAGTAATTCCGAAAATATTCTTTCTGGAGAAAAAAAAACAACAACAGACTTGAATCTTCCTTTCCAGGTACAAGATGGTGTTTTTAGAGAGGAAGGAATTTCAGACATTGAGTTATTGGCTGGAAATCTGTGGGAAAAATTTAAGTGCAGCATAACTTAGTGAAAGCAGCTCCCATATTTATTCATTAGATTTCTGTTATCAACGTGGAAGGCCTGTTTCTATCAAATCACCCGGTCTCTCTCTGCTTTCCATGAAGTGCTGCCAGAACACAACTTTCTAATTGAATCCTCCCTCATTTGCATTCAAGTTTGCTCTTCTGCTTCTAACTGGTAAAAAAAGGAGATCTACGTGATGTTTCGTTAACCTTATATATACTTGGCAAATATTTTTATCACTACATATGTCTACATTCACAGACATGACTTGGAAAAAAACCAGAGCGTTCTCCAATGGCAATGCTAAGGGCATGCCCTCTGTCAGGTTTAAATGCTGACAGCTTTCAGAGGGTGTGACAACCATGGGCTGTGCAATTCTGGGCTTGCTGGAAGAGTTATCTTATGTAATGCATTTGGAAACCAGAGCAAAATTGACAAAAATGTGTGCCCCTCCTTTTCATCCCCCTGAAAGCTCCCCTCCTCCCTCTGGCTTTCTTCTCTTCCCTTTGATATTTCCATTTGCTTTGAAAACTTCCTTTCAGGTGGTCTAATGATGACTCTTTTTTCTCTCATAAATTCCCTTCTATGACATCCTGTGTTTTTTTGTCCTGGGAACATTATTCCCACTGTAGGAAGTGTTATTGTTCTTGGCAATCCTTGAGTTAATTTCTGGCCCTCAAAGGGAAGTAACATTAGAATCAGCGTACCTTACTTCCCTTTGGGAAAATGCAGTGCTGGGGACAAACCCATCTTAATTCTATCACATTTGAATAATATTTTATGAACTGATCCTTATGAAGCACTGGAGAAAGAGTTTAACAGACAATGAAATTATAGCTATTGTTTCTAATCCTCTGAGTGCTTATCATTTGAATAGACAGTTCTAGCAAATTCAGTCACACATGTACACATTTATACATTTATCCCACAAAATGTGGTACAAACTCCCCTTTTACTCTCTCTAAACTACAAGAGTCTTTAATAATAAAAATGCATCAAACTAAGAAACCAAAAGTACTACCTTTGCGCTGGAAGAGAGTTTCAAGCATCTAGTAACAAAATATGCTAGTTCAGCTTACATAAAAATGACAGTGAGACCCATGGGCAGTATTCCCCAGGGGATCTGCCAAAAGAAATGAAAATCCTGGAAACCAGCTTTCTGGTACTGCAGAAACCAGTGTCATTCTCTCTGGTGTTCTGTTCAAATTGAACAATTTTAGGACTTACTTAAAAGATTAAGTGTTTCAAAAAGTAATAAAGATTACAACTTTATTACTGTTTCTGAGGTCTGAATGTCTACCTCTTTGCAACTGTGTCAAGGTAAAAATTTGTCTTAGGACTAGAATGCAGAAATGAATTCCAAGTCACCCCATCCTCAGAAGCTGCCATATATTCTTATGTTACATTTAAAAAATGGCTTTTCTTATAGAAGAAGTATCAAAACAGTAAGTCTTTTAAGGAAATAGGAAAACCACTTCAGTAAATTACAAAGCCTATCCATTTAATAGGAACCTTGGGAATATCTTTCAGCCATGTTGAAAAATGGGAGCACTAATAAAATGCTCTCCCTAAAGAGATTCCTAAGAATGGATCACACTTTCCATTTGATCAGAGGAATAATTTCCATGTGCTTGCTCATTTTTCTCATCCAGTCTTGAATGACACTCCTTTTTATTTGCTCCTTATACATACTTGTATCTAAAGGGTGACTTTAAATAAACATAGCTCAGCTCTCTTTAGAAAGGAATTCAAAAATAATTCTGAAAGCTCTTAGAGAAGTCAAGTATGTTTAGCTCTTTAGGACAGAGATTTTCATGTCAAATCCTTTTTAGTCAATGATTCTATTTTTAAGAAAACATCTTGAAATGCACTTGAAAGAGACCATATTAGTTAGGGTAAAGCTAAGCTGCTGTAACAAAGAGCTCCAAAATAGAGTGGCTTAGTGTATATAGATGTTGATTTCTTTCTATGCAAACAGTTTCAAAGTGAGCATTCTGCTTGGGGAGGATTTGTTCCACTCTATCATTCAAGGCAACATTAATCTGCAGTGGTGTTAAGTAGTCGTTCTGCCTTTCATAAGGCATTGTTCTCATATGTTTACCTTTCTCGTTTCTAACGAAAGAAACATGTAGGATGGGCACACATCCTATCTGATGGTCCCTGAACTCAAGGTAGCACTTATCACTTTCACCTCCCTTTTATTGGAGGGAAATTGGTCTCAAGACCAACCTAACTACAAAGGAGATTGGAAATTTAGTGTGCCTTATATTCCATGTGTCTGACTACGATTCTTTTATGTAGCAAGAAGAGGGCATTAAATTATGATGGCCTTCTAGATATCATTGCTCAAGGGGGAAAGAAAATCAAATTAAATCAAACAGGTCACTCATAGGTAATTTAATTCTGGAGCAGTTTGATTCTGTACAGAATCAGTAAATATTTTTGAAAAATGATAGTCTCTATTTGGCAAGAATAGTTGGTGATTTTTATAGTATCTACATTATTAAAATGCTTTTATAATCATGAATCCTGAAAAATTTGAAAGTATGGAATTCTTAAGGCATCAGTACAGTGACCTATTATTAGTTGTCAGCCAGTATATTTAGACATTTAGATCTTATATCAATTGGTTTACATTTTTTGTACTATACTTCTTGCAGAATTTGCAGACACATCAGTGGAAACTAAAATCAATATATTGAGAATGAATAAATAATTGTATCATTTTTTACATTTCTAATTCTTGTCCATTTCCATAGAAATCCTTGGAGGAATCAATTATAGTTTGTTTCTGTAACACCTTAAGCTTCTGAGGCTATATCCATCTATAAACATATCAGAGATCCTGAGCAGATATAGATCAACATCCTGTGTACCAAAAATCCCTAGGGAAATATGAGTTTAGAGAAGAGTCTGATCATAGTAGGGTGGAAATAGAACCAAAAGACAGATGTTGAGAGAGGAAGAGAGACAGAGAGACAAAAAGATAGAGACAGAGAGAGAATGATAATATGAATATGAATCTAAGCCTCCTGAACAGTCAAAGGAAGTTTCCTTAGAATCTTTAGAACTGAAGAAAATAGTTTTTTCCACCTTGTCTCTCTTTTCAGCTATGGTCAACAGGGAGAGTTTCCCACAAGTGTTTGAAAATTGAATTGAAATTAATAAAATCAACATGAAATTTCCTCACCTCTATTTGTTGCCCTGAATTTATTTCACAATGTTTTAAATGAATTTAGGTTCACCTAACCATTCCTAGATCTTTCTAAGCAACTAAATTTTTGTTAAAACTTATTTTCTCTTTACTCAAGACTTTTATTCTGTTGAGACTTAGCTTATGAAACTGGACTCTAAGCTCTGTCCTACCACACCTGGATATAGAGTAGTTCTAATAAATATTTGTTTAATTAACAGCTACAAAATAAGTAGGTCCTCAACAAAATATTAGCAATCAAATCCAAAAATGTAAAAAGAATTAGATGCCATGATAGGTGGGACTTATCCAAGGTATGCAAGCCTGGTTAGACATTCAAAAGTCAATTAAGGTTATCTGTCACATCACCAGACTATGGAAGAAAAACCATGTAATTATCAGTGAATTCAGAAAAAGCATTTGACAAGATCCAACACCCATTTATGATAAAAACTCTTAGTAAACTAGGACTAGTGGATAACTTCCACAACTTGGCAAAGACTATCTACAAAAAAACTTATAGCTAATGTCATACTTAATGGTGAGAAACTCAAAACTTTCTCAGTAAAATCAGGTACAAGTCAAGGATATTCCCTCTCATCACTTCTTTCCAACATCATACTGTAAGTCTTTGCTAAGAAGAGGAAATAAAAGGCATACAGATTGGGAAGGAATACATAAAACTGCCTTTATTTGGAGACCACATGCTTGTCTTTGTAGAAAATCAAAAAGAATTGACAAAAAAATTATCCTGGAACTAATAAGCAGTTATAGCAAGGTTGTAGGATAAAGGTTAGTATAAAAAAGTCAATTTTTATAAATAAATAAATGGAGAGATATCCCATGTTCAGGGATAGGAAAACTCAATATTGTCAAGGCATAGTTCTTCCCAACTTAATGTATAGATTCAATGTAATCCCAGTTTAAATCCCAGAAAGTTATTTTATGGATATTTACAAACTGACTCTAAACTTTATATGGAGAGGCAAAAGACCTAGACTAGTGAACACAGTATTGAAGGAAAAGAGCAAAGTTGGAGAACTGACAGTACCCAACTTCAAGAATTATTATAAAGATATAGTAATCAAGACAGTGTGGTATTGCTGAAAAAAAATAGACAAATAACTCAATAGAATAGAGACCCCAGAGATAGACACATGTAAATATAGTCAACTGATCTTTGTTAAAGGGTAAGAGTAATACAATGACACAAAGATAGTCTCTTCAATAAATGGTGCTGGAACAACTGGACATCCACATGCAACAAAAAATTCAGACACAGACCTTACACCCTTCCCAAAAATTAACTCAAAATGGATCATAGACCTAAATGTAAATTGCAAAACTATAAAACTAGAAGACAATGTAGATGAAAACGTAGATAACCTTGAGTATGATGATGCTTTTTTAGATACTACACCAGAGATACAATCCAGAAAGAAAAATTTGATAGTTTGGACTTCATTAAAATTGAAAACTTATGCTCTGTGAATGACAATGCCAAGAGAATTAGAAGACAAGCCACAGACTGGGAGAAAATATTTCCAGAAGATGAATTTTATAATGAAATATTATACATAATATACAAAGAATTTTGAAAACTCAACAATAAAAAATGAACAACCCAATGAAAACATAGGTCAAAAACCTTAACAGACACTTCATAAAAGAAAAAGATACACAGATGACAAATAAACATATGAAAAGATGTTCTGCATCATATGTCATCAGGGAATTGCAAATTAAAATAACAATGAAATACCACCACACACCTATTAGAATGTCCAAAATCTGGAACACTGACAATGTCAAATGCTGATGAGGATGTGCAGCAACAGAAACTCTCATTCATTGCTGGTGGGAATGCAAAATGGTACAGCCACTTTGGAAGACAGTTTTCTAGTTTCTTACAAAGCTAAATATAGTCTTAACATGTGATCCAGCAATTGTGCTCCTTGGTATTTTCCCAAAGGTGATGAAAATTTCTGTCCACACTAAAATATGCACACAGATGTTTATAGCAGTTTTGTTCATAATTGCCAAAATTTGGATGCAATCAAGATGTCTTTCAGTCAGTTAATGGGTAAATAAACTGTGGTATATCAAGACAGTGGAATATTATTCACTGTTAAAAAGAAATGAGCAATCAAGCCATGAAAAGACATGGAAGAACCTTAAATTCATATTACTAAGTGAAGAAGCCAGTCTGAAATGGCTACATACTGTATGATTCCAGCTATAAGACTTTCTGGAAAAGGAAAAAACTACAGATACAAGAAAAAGATCAGTGTTTGCCAGGGTTTGGGTTGGGGGAGAGATGAATAGGCAGAGCACAGAGGATTTTTAGGGCAGTTAGAATACTCTGGATGATTTTATAATGATCCATATATGTCGTTACATTTTTGTCCAAACCTGTAGAAAGTACAATGTGAAGAGCGAATCCTAAGGTAAACTATGGACTTTGAGTGATTATGATATGTCAGTGTAAGTTCATCTCTTGTAACAAATGTACCACTCTAGTGCTTGATGTTGATAACGGGGGAGGCTCCACATGGGTGGGGGTAGGTAGGGGTATATGAGAAATCTCTGTACCTTCCTCTCAGTTTTGTTGTAAACCTAAAACTTCTCTTAAAACATGGTGTCATAGATGAATGAATGAGTGAATGAATGAATGAATGGTAGGGAAATCCAATGGTAGGAAAGGCTCTAGAGACCAGACTCTGGATTCAGTAATCATTGAGATCTATCACAGCCTCGTTTCTATGTTCTTACTTATTGAAAGGAATGATTTCACTTAGATTTTAAGAGGATAACGGAAGTGTCAATTAATAATAACCGAGCCCAATCTTTATATGCAGTTAGTTTTTCAGCATTTCTATTAAAATGTAATTCATATAATATATAACCCTTCCTTTTAAAATGATTTTAGTAGATTCACAGAGCTGTGTAACCATCATCATAATCTAATTTTAGTAAATGTTCATCATCCCCCAAAGAAACCCCATATTAGATGTTACTCCTCAACCTCTCTTCCCCAGCTTTAGGCAAATAATAATCTACTCTTGGTATCTATAGATTTGCCTGTTCTGGATATATTTCAGGTAAATGGAAATCATAAAATATGTGGTCTTTTGTGACTAGCCTCTTTCACTGAGCATAATATTTTCAAAGTCCATCCATGTTGTAGCATGCATCAGTAATTTATTCCTTTTTCTTAATATTCTGTTATATGGATGTACCCAATTTTGTTTATCCATTTATCAGTTCATGGATATAGTTATTCATTACTACTTTTTTAGCTATTATGAATAATGCTTATATACAGTTAATTTAGGTATAATTATATATCTAAATGTACAAATTAGAACTGATACAATGGTGTTCTCTAGTTATTTTTTTAATTTTTGATTTTATTGAATAAAAGATTTTTAAAATTCTATAGTGCTTTACAATTTTCAAAAGTTTCACACACATGATTTCATATAATCCCATAACGACCCCCTTTTTTCTCCCTACCCCTATATAGTCCCTACTCTCTTTCCTCTCCCCACTGGTAATGACTAGTTTTCTCTATATATGTGAGTCTGCTTCTTTTCTGTTTTATTCACCAGTTTTTTTGTATATTTTTAGATTCTACGTATAAGTGATATTGTACTGAATTTGTCTTTCTCTGTCTGACTTATTTCATTTAGAGAATGCCCTCCGAGTCCATTCATGTTGCTGCAAATGCCAAAATTTTATTATTTTTATGGCTATGTAGTATTCCATCATATATATTTGCCTCATCTTCTTTATCTATTCATCTGCTGATGGATGCTTAGGTTGCTTCCATACCTTGGCAATTGTAAATAACGCTGTGAACATTGGGGTGCATGTATCTTTTCAAGTTAGTGTTTTTGTTTTTTTCAGATATGTACCTAGGAGTGGAATTGCTGCGTCATATGATAGTTCTATTCTTAGTTTTTTGAGAAAATTCCATACTGTTTTCCACAGTGGCTGCACCAATTTATATTCCTACCAACAGTATACGAGGGTTCCCTTTTCTCCATGTCCTTGCCAACATTTATTTGTGTTTGATGATAGACAGTCTGACAGGTGTGAGGTGATATCTCATTGCGGTTTTAATTTGCATTTCTCTGATGATTATTTATGTTGAGCATCTTTTCATGTGCCTGTTGGCCATCTGCATTTCCTCTTTGGGAAAATGACTGTTTATATATGTTGAATATTAACCCCATATCAGTAATATAATTTGCAAATGTTTTCTCCCATTCAGTAGGTTGTCTTTTTGTTTTGTCAATGGTTTCCTTTGCTGTACAGAAGCTTTTACGTTTAGTTAGGTCTCATTTGTTTATTTTTGCTTTTGTTTCCTTTGCTTTAGGAGATGGATCAAAAAAAATATTGCTGTGATTTATGTCAGAGTGTTCTACCTATGTTTTCCTTTAGTTTTATAGTACCTAGTATTACATTTAGGTCTTTAATCCATTGTGAGTTTATTTTTTATCCTCTAGTTAATTTTTAATCATCCTGAAACACTTCTATTCTTTGGTTGCCTACTTTCTCTCAAGCCCCTTCAAAGGCTACCCTTGCTTCATGATTCTGGTGTCCTGCCTGCCTAGATGATAATGTATGTTTCTTGTAGCACGGTCTGGTAGCATGGTGTATGATCAGTCTTTGAGTATCACTGCCTTGGGATTCCCTTAGAATAACAAGGAATATGGAGTAGGAAGGCACATATCAAAGTAGCTATGGGCCTGGGTTTCAGGATCACATAGATCTAGGTTCAAATTCTGAGTCTGTGTATTATTAATTGTGTGTCCTCAGGCAAGTTACTCTCTCTGGGCCTTAGTAACTTCAGTTGTCAAATGGTGATAACAATGCCTGTAACATGGGGTTGTTGTAAGATTAAATTAGATAATACATTAAAATGCTTATCATGGTATCAGATATATAAACATTTACCAATTATTATTACTTTTACTGTTAATAGTAATTTTATTATTGTTATCATTCTTACTTTCCCACTGGAGTCTGAGTTCCTCAGGGATAGGAGCTTTGAGTGTTTTATTCACTTCTATCACCTAGATTGTAGAAGAGTGTCTACACTATTGAACAAGTAATTTACTTTTTTACTAATTAAATTTATTTTCTAAGTAATTTACTAAGGATTTACTTAGGTTCTGAATGACACCAGTTAGCAGTCTAATCATCAGAACCACCCCACTTTCTATTGGGTTCCTTATGCTGCTTCTCTGAAGGCCAGTTGTCACCTCTCAGCCCCCTCTGAGGTGGTCCTATGGTTGAGCCTTGTGAGTTTAGCCATATGGAAATGACACCTGTTGGTAATATCATGGCAGGCTTTCTATATCACGCTTAGCCCTAACCACTGTAGCCTACTGATTAAAAAATAAGTCAACTTGCTTCATCAATTCTAAGCTCACAACAGTTTATCTAAACCCTTAGAATGAAAACATTTCATTTTGTCTGTATATAAATTAAAATTTTCAGTGATAAGAGAGGCAAAATAATTACAGTTATTTGTGGTCTCAAAAGTGAAGTTCCACGTTGTAAGATGGAATATTCTGATGGACAAAATCAAATCATGGTTCTGTAAGACAGCGTTCTAATGCTTCCTTCCTAGGAAAGCTTGAGGAATAGATAACAGTTATCCTGCCACTTGGCTTGAAGAGGGAAAAGACCCAGTCAATGCTTGCTTTGTGTTGCCAAAAGTACCCCCAAATTTTGCACATTTAAAAAAAATTTCTGAGACCATAAGCTCTTGGGGTTGGAAGCCATTTTGTAAATCATACTTGTCTTAGCTCCTTATTTTTCTGGGTGGGAAAAATGAGACCCAGGGTTATTGAATGACTTGCCTTGCCATACAAAACTAGTTCATATGAAAACTGAGATCAGATGCGCATTCCACCAACAAGGCAGAGAAACAAGGGTAAGGTTTGAGAATTAGGAGGATATAAGATTACAGTCCAAGATGATCCATTCACTAATCTCTTCTTTGATGTTCAGTTCAAATCATCCTCGTACATTAGGTGGGAATAAAATTGATATATACCTTCTGCTATTAGAAGAAAAGAAAAAAGTTGAACTGAGGCTTTTTTAGAACTAAGTCCCAAGGACATCCCTATAAAGATCATGACTTCCATACTTCCTCTAGGACCCTATTCCCACCCCTGCCTCTTCTTCTACCCAAGCTTCTTTTTTAGCCAAATCTTTTTAATAGGGATCACTGTACCCCAGGCCACTGGATTCACTATCAATAACTCATAAAGACTCAGTTAATATAGAAAGTACCTGCGCATTCATCTCTCTTTGTATCATATCAGTGCTTCTTCCACTATATCATCAAAGCCCCTTTAAAGATAAAGTTTGATACATCTATATCCTTGAGGTGCCAGGGCTTAGCCTATTCAAGTGAGGAATTATTTTTTTAGCTGAAATATCACATTGTATTCTAAAGCATAAATATAATCTATCTATTTAAACAAAAACTCTACATTACTTACCTGTTAAGTAATTTTATAGCCCTCTTCCAATAATTCTTCTTGTAAAATTAACCCTCAGGAGGGTGCCCATCCTGTGGTTTATGGTTCCTATGGTACACCGCCAATGCTCCAGTTTAAAAGCCAGGCATTCAACCAACCTTACAAACTCCAGCCCTTGCATATAATTACAGGAACCTGTGAAAGTTATCACCAGCAGCTCAGGAGCTCCAAGCTTCCACACATTCTGAATCTCTTAGCAAGCTGGAAAGATCTGCTGGCACTGCCATGGGGAAAGGTTAACATCCTAAATTATTGCCTCTCAATTTTTTTCAACTTTGCAAATATTTTAATCCCTTCATCCATAATGAAAAAGAAAGAGAAGTGCACGGAGTGCTGTTTTCCCATACTGCATATAGAAGGCAATGAGGGCTCATCAGCTTTTTTCATCCTTCATAAAACAATGAAAATATGTCTCATTACTAGAATAAAATAGGCATATGAATCAAGGGTCTGAGAAATGTAAAAATACTTGACTTGAAATGTTTTTTTAAGGTATCTGCACATGTTAAAGGCATGTTGGGATCTAAGAGTAGTGTGTGTGTGTGTGTGTGTGTGTGTGTGTGTGTGTGTGTGTGTGTGTGTTCATGCAGACATGTGGGTGTATAGGAGGTATCCTAGTCTAGCCTTTCTCCCAACAGACCTCACTCCAAACTACCTGTCCAGCCATGGGGTGAGATAAGAAGTAGAAAATATGGTAACCATGAGGATTTGGTGAAGGAGAAGAGTGACAAGATGATACAGAAATACCAAGAAGCTGGAGCAAGTGTGCTGGTAATTTCATGGCAGGACATCCTTTCCCAGGCAGAAGGAGACTGGTTAGAGGATTACCTGGAATGTGCAGACCAATTTGTGTTTGAGAATATCCTTTGCTTTCCTGTTCTTTGCACTCAGTGTTCTTTGCTGCCATACCTTTAACTACTGACTGCTTCCACTTCACTCCTTCATTCTCACTTGAGACAATGCAATGCCCATCTTAAGTGGGGCCATAGTGTTAGAGCTGTTTCAAGTGGGAAGGTAAGTGGGAAGGTGGGGGTTTTCCTAATTATTTTCCTACAAGGCTCCCCCCTCCCAGAACCAGGGCAACCTTGATCACTTTCCAAGCCTCCATAGTACTTCCTACAACAGGTCCATCACAATCTTTTTACAGCTTTCCTTCCAAGGCAGAAGTCCAGTGCCCAATGAAACTTCCATGCTGAAGAAACTGCTCTTGACCTTTTATAGCCCAGTGTATTTTTTTTTTTGTCTCTCATGGCAGTGATCCTCAGGAAACCCAGGAAATTTATGCTTACTTAAAGCATTAGAAAAAACGGTTAAACTATTAGAGAATGGACTTGGGAACATGGGGAGGGGAAGGGGAAGCTGGGACAAAGTGAGAGAGTGGCATGTACATATATACACTACCAAATGTAAAACCAATAGCTAGTGGGAAACAACCGCATAGCACAGGGAGATCAGCTCGGTGCTTTGTGACCACCTAGCGGTGTGGGATAGGGAAGGTGGGAGGGAGGGAGACGCAAGAGGGAAGAGACATGGGGATATATGTATATGTATAGCTGATTCACTTTGTTATAAAGCAGAAACTAACACACCATTCTAAAGCAATTATACCCCAATAAAGATGTTTTAAAAAAAAGCATCATTAAGGACACCATTAAATGCAGCCACTTGGCTTTTTAGTTTAAAAAAAAGAAAAAAGGGGTAAGAATATTGAAACTTGTGCATTCTACAGTGGAGTGAGGTAGGAAAGAACCTTCTGGGGAAGTGATGGATGGTGAGAGATGATGGCTCTGTCCTTCATGGCATTCAAATAAAACAAAGGAGTTGAGTAGAGTTTGGTCTAGGACTGTGTGAAACCCAAGGATATTTACAGGACACTATAAACCAAGGGGACTTAAAAGGCGTATAGAGAACTTTCTGTCCAACAGCTGCAGAATACTCATTCTTCTCAAGTGCGCATAGAACATTTTCTAGAATAGGTCATATGTAATACCAAGTCTCAAAAAATTCAAGAAGGTAGGAATTATAACAAGTATTTTTTTCTGACCACAATGGAATGAAACTAGAAATTGATAACAGGAGGAAAGCTGGATATTTTACAAATACCTGGAAATTAAATTACACTCTCATGAATAACCAAGAAGAAATCAAAAGAAAAAAAAAGGAAGAATATCTTGAGACAAATGAAAATGGAAAGACAACATACCACAATTTGAAGGATGCAGCAAAAGCACATCAAAGCGGGAAGTTTTTTAGCAATAAATGCATATGTAAAGGTTAGAGAAAGATCTTAAATAAACAATCTAACTTTACACCTCTAGGAACTAAAAAGAACAAACCAAGCTCAGAGTTAGCAGAAGAAGGGAAATAATAAAGATTAGAGCAGACAAAATGAAATAAAGAGTAAAGAAACAATAAAAAAATATTAGCAAAACCAAGAGTCAGTTCTTTGAAAAGATAAAACAAGATTGGCAAACTTTGAGCTAGACTAACCAAGAAGAAAAGAGGACCCCAAATAAATAAAATTACAAATGAAAGAGGAGACATTACAACTGATACCACATAAATACAAAGGATCATGAAACTAGTATGAAAAACTGTACATAAACAATTGCAACATAGAGGAAATGGATAAACTCTTAGAAACACACTATCTACCAAAACTAAATTATGAAGAAATAAAAAAAACTAGTGTGGAGATTGAATCAGCAATCAAAAACCTCTCAACACAGAAAAACCCTCAACCAGATGGTTTCACTAGTGAATTCTACCAAACATTTAAAGAATGAACTTCAATCCTTCTCAAACTCTTCTGAATAATTGAAGAGGAGGGAACACTTCCAAACTCATCTTAGAGACCATCATTACTCTGATACCAAAGCCAGATAAGGATGCTATAAGAAAAGAAAAATACAGGCCAATTTCCCTGACGAATGTAAGAAAATTCCCTGACGAATGCAAAAACTCTAAACAAAATGCTAGCAAACTGAATTAAAAGCACATTAAAAAGATCATATATCATGATCAAGTGAGATTCATACCTAGGATGCAGGGATGGTTCAACCTTTGCAAATCAGTAAATGTGATACATCACATTAACTGAAGGAAATATAAAAATAACATAATCATCTCAGTTGATGCAGAAATAGAATTTGACAAAATTCAATATTCATTCATGATAAAACTCAACAAATAATGTACAGAAGGAACATACTTCAACATAATAAAGGCCATATATGATAAGCCCACAGCTAACGTCTAACTCAGCAGTGACATTATGAAAAGTTTTCCTCTAAGATCAGAAACAAGACAAGGGTGCCCACTCTCATGACTCATATTCAACATCATACTGGAAGTCCTAGCCAGAGCAATCAGGTAAGAAAAAGAATTAAAAGGCATCCAAATTGGAAAGGAAGAAGTGAAATTGTCCATTTACAGATGACATAATCTTATATATAGAAAATCCTAAGGACTACACCAAACAAACCAAAACCAAAACCAAAACAAAACTGTTATAGCTAACAAATGGATTTAGTAAAGTTGCAGGATACAGTATCACTATACAAAAATCAGTTGTGTTTCTGTACACTAACAATAAATTATCTGAAAAAGAAATTTTAAAAAAAATCCCATTTACAATAACATCAAAAACATAAACTTTATACTTAGGAATAAGTCTAACCAAGGAGGTGAAATGTCTGTACACTGAATACTCTAAGACATTCTTCAAAGAAATTGAAGAAGACACAAATAAATGGAAAGACATTCTGTGTTCACTGATTGGAAGGATTAATATTACTAAAATGTTCATAATACCCAAAGTAATCTGTGGATTCAGTGCAATCCTTATCAAGATGCCAGTGACATTTTTAACAGAAAAAGAAAAAAATACTAAAATTTGTATGGAACCATAGAAGGTTCTGAACAGTCAAAGAAACCTTGAGAAAGAAAACAAAGCTGGGATTGTCACACTTCCTGATTTCAAACTATATTGCAAAGCTATAGTAATCAAAACAGTATGATACTGACATGAACAAACACACATAGAAATAGCCAACAGGTACTTTAAGAGGTGCTCAATATCATTAATCATCAGGGAAACACAAATCAAAACCACAATGAAATTCACCTCACACTTGTTCGAATGGCTATTACCAAAAAGACAAAAAATAACAAGTGTTGGTGAGAATGTAAAGAAAAGGGAACACTTGCACACTGTTGGTGGGAATGGAAATTGGTGCAGCCACTAAGGAAAACAGTATGGAGGCTCCTCAAAACATTAAGAACTACAGTACGATCCAGTAATTCCACTTCTGGGTATATACCTGAAGGAAATGAAATTACTATCTCAAAGAAATATATGCACCTCTGTGTTCATTGAGACTTTGTTTACAATATCCAAACATGGAAACAATCTAAGTGTCCACATCTAAGTAGACAGATCGATATTTGAGCAGATAAAGAAAATTTAGATTTATAATGGAATGTTATTCAGTCATAAAAAGAAGAAGATCCTGCCATTTCCTTCAGCATGGGTAAATCTTGAGGGTATTATGCTAAGTAAAATAAGTCAAACAGAGGAAGACTATCTGATCTCACTTATTTGTGGAATCTAATATAACAAACTTATTGAAACAGAAAACAGATTAGTTTTTGCCAGGGGAAGAGCTTGATGGGTTAGGTAAATGGGTGAACGTGGCCAAAGGGTACAAATTTCCAGTTATACTATGAATAAGTTCTGGGTATGTAATAACAGCATGGCAATTATAGTTAAAGCTATATTGTATATTTAAAAGTTCTCACCATACACATGCACATTTGTAACTATGTGAGGTGATGGATGTGTTAATTAGCCTTATTGTGATAATCATTTTGCAATACATTATATATGTATATAAAATCACTCTATTGTATGCCTTAAACATACAAAGTGTTACATGTCAGTTATATCTCAGTAAAGCTGGAAATGAAAAAAGCCCAAGGATTTTCCTTAATAAGAAGCCATGACCTCATCCTTCCTCCAGTTCTGAGCTCTAGAACCCTTATGTTCCTATTTCCCTACCTCCAACCCTTTTCCTTGGAATACCCTGCTATAGGATTGTAACTAACCATTAGTAATGTAGAGGTACAGAGTTACCATTCCGACTGCTTAGGAGGTGGAAGGTGGGAGAGATCCCCATAGTAGAGATGTGTTTCTGGGAACCCAATCCAGAACTCTAAGCACATTTTCTTAGGATGAAGAAAACTATCACCATGGTCTTGGAGCCCTCACCTGACCTCATTTGGTGCCCGGCTTTGCCTGCATCTCTGTGCCCATCCCCATTGGCCGCCTTACAGTCCTTCCCAACAGCCTCTGCTCTGCTGTTTGTGCCCTGGGTCTGAAGAACTCCTACCTCCCTGTCTTCAGCGAGTTAACCACCCAAGCATGGTCTCTGGAGGAATGCCTTCCCTGACCTCCCTGATCGGATCAACCCTTCTTATTACAGCACTCACAGCACTATATGGTTCTCTTTCACAACACTCATTACAACTGCAGCTTACGTTTACTGGGGTTTTATTTTATCAGTGTTAGTATCTGGTTTTGCTCACGCCTAAGTCCCCAGCTCCCAGCACAGTGTCTGATGAATGTTCAAGAGTAAATTCCTGTTAAATGAATGTACACATTTTCCTATTAAAAAGATGCTCTATGCTCTATATTTGTTATAAATCAAATCACTTTGGGTCTTGTCCAGACAACAGAATTAAAATGTATAGTATTTTCTCATTGAGAATATGAATTATGTGTTCCAAAAAAATCAAACAGGAAACAACAGGTTTTGAACACAGACAACATAATAAAGAGTCTTTATATTTCATTCTAGGAATTTTTTCTTCTTTTCTTATAGTACATGCAAATAAGTCTTTTTCTTTTATTATAAAGAGCCAGGATTTGGTGTTTGTATTGATCCTTCTTGCAGTTATCCTAGGGTAATGTTCCTGCCAATGGTCATCTTTCCTCTTAGAGGACCATCCCTAAGACTGTTGGATGACTCAGAGTGGATAAGCAAAGTGCCTAGTGACAGATGGCTGTTCCTCAGGATTTTTCTGTCAAGCCAGTCATTAGAAGCACTTATTCATTTTTTCATCCCCACTGCCAAACCTAGCAATTCACTAGTGTTTAGACTCCGAGTTACCAGCTGGCAGCCCTGTCCCCTTAATGTCTAGTATGGAACATAGTGAATGAATACCCATGACACTGAAATGAATCACACAGATCCCCACTTTACTTTGGCTAATAACTGACGAGAGGGTCATGATCACCACCCCAGACTTTAGAGGACTAGTGAAAAAATGTGGCTAGAGCATCTGAACACTGATATGGCACTGACGTTACCAAAGGGAATAAGAGATTCAGGGACGTTTTTTAAAGGTGTGCTTTTATCATTAAAATAATGTATGCATATGGCAAAAAACAATAAAGCAGTATAAAAGGTCATAAAGTTTTAAAAAATCTCTTCCCACCTGAAACTGCCAGTATCACCCTTGAGAGGCAACCATTGTTGAATTTCTTGTGCATTTTCAAAAACAATATTCACTGAATATATAAGCCTATAAATGTAACCAAATTTATCAGTCTTTTTCTTCATGGTTTCCAACTTAGGAAAGCCTTCCCACTTCAAGATTATTTTTAGAAGTTCTCCCAGATTTTCTTCTGGTGAGCTGGTCACATTTTCAACAGACATATGTATGTTAAACCATTTATTTACATATATGTTTGTGTACATACATAAATATCATACATATATACACATAAACATATACATATGCATATATATTATATACAGTATATTTATTTATACATACATATTTACTGTGTAGCATATGCATATGCACTATATATCATATATGTATGCATACACATATACATATGTGTATAAACAAATGCATATATCTATATGCACATACATATACTAAAGCCCTTATATGCTTAAGGTACTGAATGAGGAGTAGTATATATTTAAAAGCATAATTACATGTTTGTACCTATGTATGTGTACTGGTTTAAAGAAAAATATGAATTTTTTCTTTAAAAAAAGATTTTGGGGATATACATAACTTTAAACGAGCATCTAATTAATTATTGCCCGTTTCTTTCACAAATAATCCGTAGCTTTTAAATTTCTTTAGAATCTATAATTGCAAGGTAATACTTTTCTATTATTACTTATTGTTTATATCTCATAGGTATTATATATTTTCTCTATGTGTGTGTGTATATCTGTTTATATATATACACATATATGTTATATATAATAGAAAATATATCACCTCTTATGTGTGTGTGTGCTCTTGTGTATAGATATGAGAGAATGTGATATATGTGCATCTGTATCTCAAACAGTTTTAATATAGCTGCTAGGAAAATTTTAGGATAAGATTTTCTTTGTTAATCTTCTTATTAACAAAGAAATAAGAATAATTGCATCCATTTTTCACCTGTTCTTTACAAGATAATGACAATGAGATTTTCCCACTAAAGCAAGACCTATTTTACCTACTCCTGCCCCCACAAATGAGCAAGTCATGTAATGTGAGAATAAATTAATAGTGCAGCCCTTCACAAGTTGTAGCTCAGGTATTTCTGAGGGACGATGAGATTTCTTAGAATTATAAGTATTGATGTCAGTTTGGCAGTGATTTTCTACAAGTGCAAAATGTGATTGTGTCCATTTCATTCACCATCTGAAAGCAAATCTGATTATGAGACACATAGGGCTTGACAGCTAAAGACACTTCCTCATTTATTGACCTCTTCCTCTGGGACAATTTTAAAATTGCAAAAGCTCATCTCTTCCACGAGGGGGTAAGTAGCAAGTTATTTTGTGATAGTTATCAATGTGCAATCGCATATTATCTTTTGGAAATAAGAGGAAAAATTGATGGCATGCCTGCCATTTACCCACCATCAGCATGTTTTAAACATCTCAGAGGGAGTCAGAGATACACTTCCCTTTGGGCTTTTTCAGCGTGAAGTATGGAATGAACTCTTTCACGCCTTTCATTTGTGCTGTTAAGACTGAAATCAGAAGTACAAAGCATTTTAAATCGACAGAATAAAAAGCAAACCTCAGACTGGCTTTCCCTCCTATGGCGCTTGCCAAGAAGGCCAGGACAAACATCAGCAAGTAAATACAAAAATGAGTCACCTTGACCCCTTCCTCATCTTTAAAACTCAGTTGAGAATGGGTTCCTTCCCTCTCGGGCTAAATCCACTGTGCTCTAGGGCTGTCAGCCCTGCAGAAAGGCCCTCGTCTGCCAAGCAGTCAGAGAAGACCAGCTGTAATTGGCAATCCGTTTCTCCATTTCCATTGTACAGCCATCCCTGACAAATTACTCACAATCAAATGTTGGCTGCAGCAAGGGGCACCCTATGCAGCAGGGAAGAAAAATGAGGCCTCACACTGGTCTGACAGCTGAATCTTTCAACTCACCCCGTTAGACTGAAGGAGGGGACACTGCGGTTTACCTGTCACTGCCACCCATAAACAAACTGCTCTGTGCGGCTCGGAGCTTGGCTGCTGTGATCAGGGCTTCCTCAGGGCCAGCCAGTGACCTGACCAGTCTGAGCTGTAGAGAATAGGGAGGAGCTTCATCCCGCTGAGGAAGAGGCATTGGGCCGTGGCATAGGAGATTGCTGAGGACAGCCTGGCCCATCGGACCCCTGTAGAGGGATGCTATGTCTGACCGTTTGGAAGTTGGTGGAGGTCCATTGTAGGCTCCAAATGAGAATGTCCATCAGTCTGTGCTTGCTGCTTGTCTATGGTCTGTCATTCATCAGCTGGGTAGTGTGGTATCTAGCCCTTTCCACTCATTAGAATTCACTCACTGGGCAACTTTCTCTACTCAACATTTAACCATGAAACTGAAGATACCTTTAAAAATGTTCTTCATATATATGCCCGGTCCCTATAAAAAATTTCATAAGCTTTACCCATAGGAAATCTTCTCAGGCCATCACTCAGGACCTAATCACCCTTATTTTAGATGTAATTCTAACAAATGTTTTCCTGGACTATAGCAATTTAAAGATGGCAGGAAGATCCTAAGAGGAAAATGCTGACAGTATGAAGTGGCATAATAGTGAAAGATAACAAACGAAAAGCCAACTTTCTTTCCCTGCCCTGCCAGTATAGCCAAGAGAAAATCATATTTTGAAATGCTTATTCTTTGTAAAAGACAGCCAAGCTATGTAATAGAATGTTCATGATGTTATCCATCCTAAGTTTGAGTCCTTATTCTCTCATGTCTCCCCTGTAATGCTGAAGACGTTGAAATTGAACCAAGCAAGAATAATGTCACCTCTTTTCTCATCAAGCTTACCTTTGCTTCTTAATAGCCGTGGGCAGTGGTATTCCCAGCTATGACTGTGGCTTTCCCAAAAACAGGGGCCGGAGCCTTATGGGTAGGTAGTGGAAGGTTTTAATTCCTAGGAAAAGTGATCACTGTTCAGACTATAGGATTGTGTAGCATCATTTTCTCTAAATTTTCCATTTCACCTCTCCCAGACAACTGACTATAAATAAAGCATAATTAAAATGTGAGGTTTCATAACTTTTTAAAGCCAGGTGTAAAACCTTTTCATCTCTAGTACTAACTCAAAAACCCACACTTTTTTCCTATATATTTACAACTAGAGATTCTATTTATTAACTAGAGTTAATTTTTTAAAAATGGAGATTTTCTGAGGTCCGAATTATAGCAAAGAAGTTCCCAGCACCACCCCGAGGGTGTCAGTGACTTGTCCAAAGTCACATAGAATCCAGACCATGAACACAGCATCTGTTTGGTCTTTCCTCAGAGGCACTCAATTTGAAATTTTCCTGATGATTAGCTTCTTTTTGGCAGAAAAAAAAAAAAAAAAACATCTGAAAGGATGTACATCAGTTGCTATTTCTCTCTTACTCTCTCTCTGAGAAAGATATATAACAATTTCCTAAACCTATTCCAGCAACCTGAAAATTCCAGTGCTCATTGAATCATGGCTCATTAGTTGAACCACTCCCCTTCGCTCCACTCACCCCTCTCACCTCTTGTTCAAATGAAATTTTACCAGGAAGTGCAATTAATTTAGCCACTCCAAACATTGTTATTTGCTCTGTGCCTAAAAAATGTTTATATCATGTTGGATATTACAATTTAGATTAAAATGGTTATATACCAACTGAAATGAAGTATACCTTTAAGTTAATAATATTGGCTGCTATCTCTTGGATACCTATAATTGTGCCTAACATATTATGTGCCACTTCTAATCCTCACAGCAATCTTGATAGATCAGTACAGTTATCCCCATTATACAGATGAGAGATCTGAGACTCTGAGAGGTTAGGTAACTAACTTAGAAAAGATCAGAGGTGAGATAAAAACTCAGCCTTATTCTTCAGAGGTGCACCCTGAATGCAATCCTTAGTTCTCCATGTTAAAGGGCAGTGCTCAGAGAAACATCCTTCTGTTCTAAAAAGGGCCATGGTTTAGGATGCAGTATCTATGATTATACAATGTATAATGCACCCTCATCAAAGTCAGAAAGAGAAAAAGAAATATCATATATTAACGCATATATGTGGAACCTAGAAAAATGGTAGAGATGAACCGGTTTGCAGGGCAGAAATTGAGACACAGATGTAAAGAACAAACGTATGGACACCAAGGGGGGAAAGCGGCGGAGGGTGGTGGTGGTGGTGTCATGAATTGGGAGATTGAGATTGACATGTATACACTGATGCGTATAAAACTGATGACTAATAAGGACCTGCTGTATAAAAAAACAAATAAAATAAAATTCAAGAATTAAAAAAAAAAGTCCTCAAGTCTCTCCAGCAAGCATTTGGTCTGAAGAATCCAAATTCGCCTTTCCTTGTTATATTACAGCCTCTCTAGTTATCTCATCGGCTAAGGGACTTGAAGACCCAAGGTTGGGAAATCCATATGCAACTCTGACAGTTGTTCTGGAATCTGGATATTAGACCTGCAGCCATTGACTATTCTAACATTGACCTGTATCTTCTGCATAATCTCAGCTTTATGTACCAGGTCACTACACTGCTTAGACAATGAATACTGGGAAGATGTGTCCCTAGCCAATTGCCAATACAGGCTATGAGCTTTAGATGAGGCTTTCAGTTGACACACAGTTATGACCAAAGACTTTTAATCATTTTTGTGTGCTTTAATTATCATATGTTTGTTCAGCTGTATCTTTAATAAGAACAGAACAGTATTAGGTTAATAGTTTTTAAAGCATTAGAGCATTCTTAGCTACAGGTTGTAAGACTCTTGCCACAGTTTTCAAGTTACCTAAATTACTCTCTTTCTTCCTTACATACTGCCCTAACACTGCCCTCTCCATCCTTTCTCCCCAACAAATGTTATCTCCTTTTCCTTCAACACACAATGTGCGCACACACACACACACACACACACACATTTATTATGTCACTGTTAGTTGCAGGGCAACAACATTTTTCTAAATGTTTCTAAGTTAGGAAAATCCATGAGTTGTTATGAAGAGCTTCTCTCTCCTTTTAAGGCTTATTTATCCATCAGACATGATGGTGTGTGTATGTATTTATATACATACTAAGTATATTTGTACATATATACACAAGCACAGATATATATGTATATATGTAGTTATATACCCATATGCATATATATATTTATCATATGTATTTTTAAGATTTCCCTTTTCCATTTCATGGGAAGCAGCCCCACATTCCAAACCAAGGTCCAGCACTACAAAGAAATGCTTTGAGCTATGGAGGTGATCTGTCATGGAAAAGATTGATTATTAACAGCGTTGGTGGCTACTTCCTGAGCACGTACCTTGGGCCTTCTGCCTGGTAGTGGATCAGTTGTTCTATGTATATTAATCCATTTCATGCCCAAAACAATCTGTGGGATAAGTGCTGTTACTCTTATTGATGAGGAAACTCAGAACACCTAAGCTACTGGTTCAAGGTCATGTAGAGACCACCAATGTCAAAATAGCTTCAGATTGCCCTCACTTAACCAACAGCAAGAATTCCATCCTTATGGTGTTTAGGGGCTTTCTTCCTCTGCATTTTCGTAGACCCTCAGCTTCCTGGTAGTAGAGGACTATTTCACTAGTCACCAATGGGCCCATTTAATAGAAAATCAGTAGAATACTCAGCACTTCTTTCAAACCAGAGATTATGTGGATAATGAATGTAAGTATTGGTCCCCCTTCTGTCATCTGATTTAATGAAAATTCTAGTTGGTGGCAGCTTGTCCAGTGATTCTGGAGACTGATTAATGAGTTGCCACTGTTTTATTGGGTATAGGTAATCAGGGGCAGGAATAAAAGTATCTTTAGCATCTGAGCAACCCAGAACATTCAACAAATGATAAATGAAACCATCAAAGCCCTTCAGATGTGTGACTTATGTACATACCCTTGGGTGACTGCACTTACTATAAAACGCACAAAGCCATCCTTACCCAAAATACTGATGAGTTTATATTTAAACATTCTGCTTGTGAAATATCATATGGCTTTGAGCAAATAACTGTCAGGCCTATCAAAATCTTTTCATAAAGGTCAGCCTATGAAATTATAGTTGTGAAATGTGATGCATATTTTGAAGAATGAATTAATTACTTAAGCTTTTACCACAGATTCACTTTCATTATCAGGTTTTCATTCTATTGTAGCCTCTGCTCAGTTTTCCAAGGTGGGTTACAACCTTCTAGATGCCTCTGCCCTCTCATTTCAGCTTATTTTTGAAGACGGGAGTTGACTGACATTTTCACCAGTCAGACAGGCTCCCTTCTTAAATCTGTAAACTAAAAATGAGCTTCCTGCTTTGTGAAATCTCTCTTTTATGAGATTAATAAAGACCTAGACAGGCCTGAGGGATAGCTCTGTGACCTCATCAGGTTCTGTGCAGCAGGAAGTTTCTACAAAAATGTGATTTTAGGGCTTCCCTGGTGGCGCAGTGGTTGAGAGTCCGCCTGCCGATGCAGGGGACACGGGTTCGTGCCCCGGTCCGGGAGGATCCCACATGCCGCAGAGCGGCTGGGCCCGTGAGCCATGGCCGCTGAGCCTGCGCGTCCGGAGCCTGCGCTCCGCAACGGGAGAGGCCACAGCAGTGAGAGGCCCGCGTACCGCAAAAAAAAAAAAAAAAAAATGTGATTTTAACCATTCCCTTTTGGGGAAGGACGTGTGTTAAGTTATCATTGTGGTGTCTGACAGTAATTGTCAGGCAACTGGAATCCTAGAGGCAAATACTGGGATCCACAGAACTGTTTGGGCATCTGAGACAGAAAGCAATCTTCTCGAACGACCCAATCCAGCTCTCCTGACATCACTCATGCGCCACCTAAAATGTGTCTCCTGCTTCTGCCACCTCTGGGGCTTTGCTTACACAGTTCCTGCCCTGGGAGCACCTTTCTCTAGACACTGTCTCTTCCACGAACGTGGTTAAGTAGCTCTTCTGCTGACCATCTTCCCCAGGAATGTGTCTTTCCTTTGTATCCCCACTGTGGTTTGCTGTTTGGGGACACAAATATGACTGCCCTCATCACTTTGGGTCATGATCAGTTATTGGTGGTTACAAATCACATTCTATAACTGAGTACAAGCTCCTCGAGGTCAGGTATACGGTTTTTGCATCTGGTAGGTAAACTCAAGTTGGCCTGAAGTGAATCTTTAGGCAAGGATGCTGATTCTTACCATCAAGGTCAGCTAACTTTCATGGAGCCTAGAAGCAGCCCCAGAGGAAGATCTGATATTGGTCTCTCCTTCTCCCATTTTCCCTAATGCAGTGGTTTTCAATCTTGGCTGCCTTTTGGAATCACCTGGGAAGCTAACTAAATAAATTAGAAAAATACCAATGCCTGTGTCCTATCCCTGGAAATTCTGATGTCATTGGTCTTGGGTGTGACCTGGGCATCAGGATTTATTTAGTCTCCTGGGGGATTCTAATGTTTAGCCAGGGCTGAGATCCAGTGAGCTGGTGGAAGTGAAGTTTGCTTACCCTTTCACAGGTGTCATAGTTTTATTTCACCTTGGTTTTTACAGTGGGCAACTGACCTCATATCACTTCAGTTTGTCTGATCTTGGGCAGACAGGCTGGCACCCGTGAAGACTGGAGTTGTGGAAGGGGAATGAAATTCATTTTTTATTTCTTTAAAAAGACATCTGACTTTTGAACATCCTCTGGGCTAGATGTAAGGATTAATTAAAATGATTATGATTGTCTTGTATTTACTGTATACAGTAGAGACTGAAATTCTAGTCCTCAAATTAATTTTTCTATTTCTTTTGATGCTATTAGAGGATTTAGAATTTGACAAGGATTTCTGGTCTTGACTATTCTGCGTCTGAGATGTTTCTATTTTGAGAAGCTAAAACTGTGTAGTGATAGATATGGCAAGTCCATAAAACCTTTTGTTGTCCAAATTGACCGTACCAATTTGACCATTATCTCCTATTGCTTCTGGCAGCTATGTGTATAATCAGGTGCAATCTTGCAATGCTACAAATTTGTTTCATGGAATTGAGTCCCATGAGGCAGAATAACTGAAATATTTCAGGTGGAAATACAAAGCACCTGGATTTGCCTGTTTGGAGAATAAGCAGTCCCATTCACTTTTTTTTTTTTTTTTTTTTTTGGCTACGTTGGGTCTTCGTCACTGCACATGGGCTTTCTCTAGTTGTGGTGGGCAGGGGCTACTCTTCGTTGTGGTGCACGGGTTTCTCATTGCGGTGGCTTCTCTTGTTGCGGAGCACGGGCTCTAGGCACGTGGGCTTTAGTAGTTGCAGCACATGGGCTCAATAGTTGCGGCACGCAGGCCCTAGGGCACATGGGCTTCAGTCGTTGTAGCTCGCGGGCTCTAGAGCACAGGCTCAGTAGTTGTGGTGCACGGGCTTAGTTGCTCCAGGGCATGTGGGATCTTCCCGGACCAGGACTCGAACCCATGTCCCCTGCATTGGTAGGTGGATTCTTAACCACTGAGCCACCAGGGAAGTCCCCATTCACTTCTTTGAAAGGCAGTTTTATCTGTGCTTGACTCTGGTACTAACCGTGATGACCACAAGCCAGAATATGACTTGACTTTCTTAAAGATGAGGGAAGAATATGTTACCAAACTCTTCTGTCTTTGGTTGTTGAAATCTCTTGTGGCTCTTTCCCTGTTGTATGGCTAATGCTCTGAGTTATTTGGCCATTTGAAGACATGCTTTAGTCACAACTTTAATAAGTTTCATATCCCTGGGAGGTGCCTGATGTCCTGTGATGATTCAGGCCTTTGAAGTTGCTTAGACTGGGATTTACATCCTATCTCTTGCTCTAATTATTTTATCTCTATGAGCTATGGTTTCCCCTCCTCTGTAAAATGGAGATAATATAATTTAACCTAACAGAGCTGCTTTGCACATTAAGTGAAAAAACACGCATAAGTGCTCAGTGCCACATCTGATTCACAGAGAACCCTTCCATAATAAATAATAGATATTATTTAGTTCTGTTTTCTAAACTCTAATCTCGAGTTACATTTTTCCAATTATTTCCACTAGTAAAAGGAAATTTGGGCTATAATTGCTGAATCCTTCCACACAGGGCTTGGTTTCAAACTGTTCTGAGCATTTCCAAAGACATTTTGGATAATAAAGAATCCACATGTTTTCAGAAACCATTCCCTTGTAGATCAAGGATGACCACACCATTCAGATAAATCGTATAAGAACTCATAAAAAGGAAATGTACTCTGCCCTCTCTTTTAAAGAAAGTTCCCAGTAATAATTAGACCTTAGCCTCAATTTTATGGTCAAACTCAGGAATATGTTTGCATTCTCTAGGGAAGGTAACTTGACTTTCATGAAGCTGCTGCAATATAAACCAGAAGTCATTATCAGTGATGAAAATGTGGGTTTAGAACTGAGATATACCCTAGGTGAGCATACCTGTTAAAGACAATGTTCTTACATAGTGTTTAGCACTGAATCAGAGAACAACACTAAGCATATAAACACAAAATTCTTCAGGAGAGATAAAGGGGATGAGTTGTGAAAAAAAATTGTGTCATTTACTCAATAGATGTCCACTAAATAAATGCTACACATGATTGACATTGATAATATTCATTTAGTTCTTTCAGAGTTCAACAAGTATTTCCTGAGTGCCCACCTCATTATGTACAAGGGATTCTTCCGGACTTGGCCAATCTGGGCCAGGATGAAGGAGGGTAGATTTGGGCCCGTGAGGAGAAGTGCCTCATCACCAGCTCCTGGCCCTTCCATTTCGGCCCCTCAGCACTGTGCGCTGTGTGAGCGTCAGAGTCCTAAGTCCTTTGGCAGAGGTCCCAGGTCTTCTTGCCATAATATCGAAGGGCAAGTGAAAGTTCCAGCTTACAGCCAAATCTAGATGTTCCAGGAGGTTCCTGGAGATGCCAGGGCCTCCTTGACTGGAAGGATGGAGGAAGAAATAGTATCTGAAGGCAATCTGTAGATCTGAAGAAAACAAAGAAGAATCATTTCTTGAGGGTACAGCCTCTCAAAACATATGGCTAATATTTAGGGCTGGGAAGCTTAACTTCATTGTTTTCAGTGATGAAAATTTGTAGAGAGAGAATAAACTCTCTTATCTGCAATGTATTTTTCATTACTGTCTTCACATTATCACTGCTATAACTGCCCGAGTCTCTCATATCTACTGTGCAGCCCTCCTGCTCACCCCATTTCAGTGTTGAGTTATTATGGGTGCTCGTTTGGAGGAAAGTTAAAGCAGAAGAGGGGGGGCTAGGTGCTCTGTGCTGCATATATTCAACATCTGAAGCTGCTTCTTAACACCTGCCATATAAATGAGAGCCTTCCCCCACTCTTCCACCTCACTATCTTTTTTTTAATATATTTATTGGAGTATAATTGCTTTACAATGGTGTGTTAGTTTCTGCTTTACAACAAAGTGAATCAGTTATACATATACATATGTTCCCATATCTCTTCCCTCTTGCATCTCCCTCCCTCCCACCCTCCCTATCCCATCCCTCTAGGTGGTCACAAACCACCTAGCTGATCTCCGTGTGCCATGCAGCTGCTTGCCACTAGCTATCCACCCTATGTTTGGTAGTGTATATATGCCCATGCCACTCTCTCACTTCATCCCAGCTTACCCCTCGCCCTCCCCATATCCTCAAGTCCATGCTCTAGTAGGTCTGTGTTTTATTCCCATCCTACCCCTAGGCTCTTCATGACATTTTTTTTCTTAGATTCCATATATATGTGTTAGCATACAGTATTTGTTTTTCTCCTTCTGACTTACATCTTCTTTGGAGAAATGTCTATTTAGGTCTTCTGCCCATTTTAGGATTGGATGGTTGTTTTTTTGTTATTGAGCTACATGAATTACTTATAAATTTTGGATATTAATCCTTTGTCAGTTGCTTCGTTTGCAACTATTTTCTCCCATT
>NC_041227.1:39781574-39782239 GCF_002837175.3 Physeter macrocephalus
CCTTGCTGGGTAGAGTAATCTTGGTTGTAGGTTTTTCTCCTTCATCCCTTTAAATATGTCCTGCCACTCCCTTCTGGCTTGCAGAGTTTCTGCTGAAAGATCAGCTGTTAACCTTATGGGGATTCCCTTGTGTGTTATTTGTTGTTTTTCCCTTGCTGATTTTAATATGTTTTCTTTGTACTTAATATTTGATAGTTTGATCAATATGTGTCTTGGCGTGTTTCTCCTTGGATTTTTCCTGTATGGGACTCTCTGTGCTTCCTGGACTTGATTAACTATTTCCTTTCCCATATTAGGGAAGTTTTCAACTATGATCTCTTCAAATATTTTCTCAGTCCCTTTCTTTTCCTCCTCTTCTTTCTGGGACCCCTATAATTCGAATGTTGGTTGGTTGTGTTGTTCATCATTGCTTGCTTCCTCTTTAGTTCTTCTAGGTCTTTGTTACATGTTTCTTGCATTTTGTCTATTCTATTTACAAGATTTTGAATCATCTTTACTATCATTATTCTGAATTCTTTTTCAGGTAGACTGCCTATTTCCTCTTCATTTGTTAGGTCTGGTGGGTTTTTACCTTGCTCCTTCATCTGCTGTGTGTTTTTCTGTCTTTTCATTTTGCTTACTGTGTTTGGGTTCTCCTTTTTGCAGGCTGCAGGTTTGTAGTTCCC
>NC_041227.1:39782781-39786828 GCF_002837175.3 Physeter macrocephalus
GGTCTCTTGTGGACCAGTGTCCTGAAGTTGGTTCTCCCACCTCAGAGACACAGCCCTGATGCCTGGCTGGAGCACCAAGAGCCTTTAATCCACACGGCTCAGAATAAAAGGGAGAAAAAATAGAAAGGAAAGAAAGGAAGGAAGGAAGGAACGGAGGGAGGGAGAGAGAAAGGATGGAAGAAAGAAAGGAAGAAAGGAAGAAAGAAAGGAAGGAAGAAAGGAAGAAAGAAGATAAAATAAAGTAGGATAAAATAAAGTTATTAAAATAAAAAATAATTATTAAGAAGAAAAATTTTAAAAAGTAAAACAAAAAAACGGGATGGTCAGAACCCTAGGACAGATGGTGAAAGCAAAGCTATACAGACAAAATCTCACACAGAAGCACACACACACACACTCACAAAAAGAGAAAAAGGAGGAAAAAAAATAATATATCTTGCTCCCAAAGTCCACCTCCTCAATTTCGGATGATTTGTTGTCTATTCAGGTATTCCACAGATGCAGGGTACATCAAGTTGATTGTGGAGCTTTAATCCACTGCTCCTGAGGCTGCTGGGAGAGATTTCCCTTTCTCTTCTTTGTTCGCACAGCTCCAGGGGTTCAGCTTTGGATTTGGCCCTGCCTCTGCGTGTAGGTCCCCTGAGGGAGTATGCTCTTCACTCAGACAGGAGGGGGTTAAAGGAGCAGCTGGTTCCGGGGCTCTGGCTGGGGGGACTGAGGGGTATGGTTGCAGGGCATCCCTGTGGCGGCAGAGGCTGGCGTGACTTTGCATCAGCCTGAGGCGCGCCATGCGTTCTCCCGGGGAAGTTGTCCCTGGATCCCGGGACCCTGGCAGTGGCGGGCTGCATAGGCTCCTGGGAGGGGACGTGTGGAGAGTGACCTGTGCTCGCACACAGGCTTCTTCCACCTCACTATCTTTTTATAGAAGTTTCCTTGATCTTTCCAATAACACTAAATTCTCACCATCCTGATCATTATCTAGTAACTACCTATGACACTTTCAGTCTTGATTCTCTAATCTTACTGAAGGATTACAGCTGCCTGCCAATTTTCCAAAATCTATGTAAGAAGCCAGCAAGGGGAACAGGAAGTGGAGTATGAAGTGAGTTAGGGCCTTCAGAGCTCAGGTGACCTAGTCACTTCTTGATCTTTTTCTAGACAGTTTCCCTCTCCTGGGAGCCTATAGATAGTGAGATTCTTACATGATTATTAGGATACAAAGTTGATCCCTGTGGTTGATATTTGTGTTTCAGTTTCTGAGTATCTCACCTTCTTATCTCTTCAAATAAGACATAGCAATACTCTAAATTTTCTTTTTGAGGCCACACCTCTACCCTCAGTTTAAATAGTTCTCATGGGTTTCCATCTCCAGCCACAAAGATGTAGTTTGTAACCTAGAACTGTCCATAATGACTCATCTAAATAGGCATGTAACAGAGGTCTGGTAAATAGATTGATTCTACTCTTTTGGCTACAGAAATTGTTGTAGACATGGGCACATGATCATTGGTTCCATTAGAGTAGTTTGGGGAAGTTACTAGAAAGAGACTCCGCTACTGAAATTGAACCTGTGAGAATGGAGACTTTTAGTTGCCTGTGGGCATTCTACTATCATTTGAACCCAAGAGTGATGGCAACATAGATGAAAGAAGATCCCAGAGATGGAGACAGCTTAGGTACAGGTTATATCACATGGGTACCTGGATCAAGCTATTCCTGAAGTGAGACAACTCTTGAAATTTTGAGTTATGTGAGCATATATATATATATATATATCCTTGTTTGTTCAAGCAAGTTTGAGTTGGTTTATCACTTGCAACCTAAATTATCCCAAATGCTATAAAATTACCACCCAAAGAACTTTTATGTGTGAATATATATTTTTTTCCAATTGTGAGGAAGGCTTCCCACAGTGTTAAAATAAAAACAAAACAAAAATCTTTTGGCTTATGTCTAATGTTCAATATAATCATTCCCTTTCCATTATGAAGATCCATTTATCAGGGAAGTGTTTGTTGTCATTAATTATTTGCTCTAAATGTTTCATTATTAAAAACCTACTCTGTGTTTCATAATTCCAAAATTAAAGGCCCCAACTTCTAGATTTTTACCTACCTTCTAAAACAAGTCTACAATTGCTGAGAGCAGTTCACTAGAAACAGCATCATTTCTTATTCCACAGCTCCCTTTAATTAATGTTCTAAAGTGGTCTTAATGCATCAAAACGTTACCCTCACTGAGTAAAGGTTCATATATACATCTATGTATAGTTGGGAACTTAATGCGAGTTCAAATGTGGCATTTGAACTCAGTGGAAAAATAATAATTTATTTAATGAATTAAGTTGATGTAACTGTAATAAATCATGAGGAATAAGTCTATCTCATACCAAAGCAGAAAAACAAAGTACACATGGATTGATAACCTACATTTTAAAAAAGAAAATAATTACATTAAATTTTAAGATAATGCTTGTATAATTATGTGGGTGGGAAGATTTTGGATGGACCTTAGATTTGACTAAAATATGTTAAACTGGAAAAAGACAGCATACTTGGCCATCAGAGTGTTAAAATCCTAATATGTAAAGAAGTCTCAGGAAAAAATGTGAACAACCTTATAGAAAAATGGACAAAAGACATAAATAGTCATAAAAGAGGAAATATAAATAACCAGTAAGCATATGAAAGGATATCCAGTTGTCAGGAAAACAAAAATCAAAATTTTCCATGCATTTGACTGGCAAAAGAAAAAAAAAAGATTGATAACAACTAGTGCTGGTGAAGGTATGGAGAAACAAGCACTTCATATAATGCAGATGGGAATGTGAATTTTGATCACCTATTTTTGGAAAGTAATCTAACTCTAGCTTCTAAAATTTAAAATTTACATATCCCTTTGAATCAGTAACCCCACTTTGGGGAATCTTTCTTACAGAAATAGAAACATTAATATTTAAGAATACATATATGTGGATTTCCATTGCAACTTTGTTAGTAGTGGTAAACATCTAGAAACAATCTGAATTCCTGAGTAACAATATGATTTCTTAAGTTACGGGGCACACATAATATGGGTTTTCATGAAAGAGATAAAATAATGAGTCATAGCCATACATATTTATATAGAAGGATGTCCATTATATATTTACAAGTTTAACTTGAAACAAACACAAAGAGAAGACTGTGAAAAACACATACAGAACTGTAATCATCGATTGTATAGGGGAGTAAAATTGAAGATCAGTAACTATTTTTTCCCTTTATTGACTTTAGAATTATTTGACTTGCAACCTCGATAAAAAAAAAAAAATCTTTGAAGGAGAATTTTCCTTCCTATGCATGTATTTTCTCTTTCTCAAAGCTATTGTGTAAATTGAGCACAGAGGTTTCACTCAAGCCCATAACAAAAAACAAACCTTCCCTTTCTGAGTATTTTACTTGTTCTTTATTTCTGTAAATCAAAGATGCAAAACAAAGCAATACCTCTGTTATCAATCTTAACCACTGTACGCATTTTCTTTTTGTTCTCTTGCCTCCATTTTGAAAATGTTCAGGTTCTTAATAGTCTATGACATTCTCCTGTGTGCACACACACGCTGCTCTGGCCATGCTGGGGTATCTGGTAGTACCGGTCCCGTGGTCAGAGCTCACCGTCACCACTTTCCAGGACTGAGTCTACAGTTTATTGATCATATGTTCTCGGGCACATCATTAATGTCTCTGAGTCTCAGTTTCCTCAGCTTTAAAATGGGGTGCACCATTCTACTACTGTGCATACCTCAAAATCAGAAGGAGATAGTGATGTTGAAAGTCATGCAAATATTACAGGGTAGCTTGCATTACTTCTTCCTGTATGATTCATTTTGTATTTTACCTCTCCTTTACTCAAAAAATGCTTTCAATTCTACAAACTGGTTGTGCATCTGCATACCGTGCTACTGAGATCAAGAAGAAGAAGAAGAAGAAAAAAAAAAAAAAATATATATATATATATATATATGAAAAAGTCATGAGCCCTGCCATTAAGGAGGGTTATCTGGTTATG
>NC_041227.1:39787328-39828062 GCF_002837175.3 Physeter macrocephalus
ATATGAAAAAGTCATGAGCCCTGCCATTAAGGAGGGTTATCTGGTTATGAAAATATATCTCCCCTCAAGGAATGTAAGGTGCATATTTCTTCACCTCGTCGTGCTTCTGACATGACCAAGTCTTACAGGAGATGGTGTCTGATGATAGCATCTAATGTTTGCTTTTGGCCAGGGGGCAGTGTGACACAGTCGTCACTATGCATCTGGGCAGTGTTGGAAATGGCATTCCTACTTCTAAGCTGCAAGGGTGCTATGCTGTAAATGCCTTCATGGAAGATAGTCTCTTGTCCCAGATGAAAAATGCAGTTTTCAAAATTGCCCAGCTGGGTTGGTATTAGGAATATGGAACCAAATCTGACGAAATGGGCTCTTTTTCAACTTTGCTTCTGCGACGGACTGGCCGTTTGGGTGGATTTTTCTTTGGTCTCAGTCTGGAGGGCCTAACACCTTAGCAGCACGTGCAAGGAAGGCAACAGGGCAGGAGAAGGGTGCAGGGCACACATCCTGTCAGTGTTGGTGCTTCTTTCCGTTTGTTTCCTGTTCCTGTTGACACGCCCACAGGGCCCTTCACCCTGGCTGTGGCAGTTGTTTCCAGCTTCCACCCTCTGGCGCCCTGGAACCAGGTCCACGCTTCTCCTGAGAAACAGCCACACCAGCGGGCAGCTCCCTGTAGGGGGCGCACAATTTTACCTCCGCTGTCTTAGGGGTTTTCTGCGGGGCCTGGGAATCAAACTGATGCAAGACACATTAACAGGAGAAAAGCATCAAATTTATGTAAGTTTTGTGTGTCATGGGAACTCTCCCTCATAAGGTAATAAAGGCCCAGAGAAGTGGCAAAACCTGAATATTTTTACACCAGCTTAAACAAAGAGGGGCAAGTATGGGAAAGTAACGGAAATATACACGGAGGTTAAAGGAAGATAAGAATTATTTTAACAGCGTCTGCTTGGACGGAATTCTCTCAGCTCTGACTCCCTGTCAAAGAATGTTTCTTTTCTCCCAGTACAGGGAGGGAATCTTTCACAAGGGAGTTTTTATTTCCTGTTTTCAGGAAGAAAAGGGGAGATTAGAATGCTCTGCTGCGTCTGATTTTCTTTTTCTTTTGGTTGGTTATTTGTTTTTGGTTTTTTTTAAGTGCCTCTAGCTCCAAATAACGCTTATGGCAAAGTGACATTTTGGGGTGGCATATTCTGCCATCCTTCAATGCCATCCTCAGAGATCTGAGTCCCCAAAACTTGAGGACCTCCTTCAAGGTCCTGAGCCTCCAGTACCAAGTGAGCAGTGCCCGTTCCTCAAGGTCTGGGTTTCCACCCTGCAGGCCCTCCAAGCCTCTAAGTTCCAGTGATCAAAACTAGTTTCCTTTGTCCACTAGGCCTTTGAGTGGTAGTTGCTTCCCTCTTTGCATGTGTTACCTTTTAGTCTTTCAAAACCTGTTTGACCAATCCCTGTGAATACATTCTCTGTTACAATAACCGTGATGGTTTCTGTTTGCCTTTCTTGACCCTGAGGGACAGAGCACTCCACTCCCATTTCTATCAAATCACTACAGCCTCTTGCATATGCTTGATGATCTTGCATATGCATGGTGATCTTGCATATGCTTGGTGATCTTTTCTACTAAATCAATGATTTTCAAAGTGAGTTCTACATGGCCCAGAGTAAACCACCTAAGTGTGATAGAGAATTGAGGCTAGATGCAGAGAAGATGGGCAAGGAAGCCTCACTCTTCTTCACCACGAATAATTTTAATTTTTTCCATATTGTGTTTTTGCATAAGATTCATGTTAAAAGGATTCCAGGGATGTTCTTATGATATAGATTTACATTAGCGGAATGCGATAAGGCATCACTGTCTAGCCATTTGATTGAAGTTGTCTCTTTCTACCCTTGTCAGAAATAAATTCTCTCTGTTCTGTCAAAAATTTCTGTACTTTTCTTAACACATTCACTATTTTTACTTAATACTAGGGTTATATGTTTCACTTTCTTCTCTACTAGACTGTCCTCTGTAGGAAGGCAAGTTACAGCATTTTATCATTAATGAGCATGGAACCAGAACTTAGAAGTCCTTAGGCTAAGTCCTTACAGTATTATACACATTTGCTGGATTATTGTAAGCAAGTTATTAAACCCTCCTTTGGCTGGTTGCTTTATTTTAATACAAGGATTAAAAGACCTACCTTACATAAATTGTACGATCATTTGAAGCTTAAGTGAAATACTGCTTATTTTTATTATTAGTTTTGCATACCTCCCCCCACTGTATACAATACTGCCCAATGCTTCTACCAGCCCTCAGCAAATGCCTATTGAATAAAATGAACTGGTCTAGTTACTATTGTTGTCTCACAAACCATCGTGAAACCTGGTGGCTTAAAACTGCAACCTCGGGGTTTTCCCTGAATTGCTATATATTTTGTTTATGCATTAAAGGTATAAATGAACCCTTTTCTGTGTAAAAAAACAACCAAACTGTAGACCTCTTTGGGTAAACTTGCTGTGTAAAAATAAGATTTTTTTTTTTAGTTCTAGAACTAAATTAACCCAATTTATATCCTTTATTGAACATACTAACAACTGCTGACATTTTTTTCCCTTTAAATCTATGAACAAATCAAAATCACAGACACTACGCAAATTATGTTGGAATCCTGCTAGGTGAAAATGATATGTCTGTAAGAACTACATGAAATCTAGTTTCCAGATGGAGTTCCCTTCTTGCCAATTTTAGGACTATCCCAAAACATTTCCTCTTAGAAACCATCTAGATGAAGTGAAAATTTACTCTTGGAAAATTATTGGGGAGAATGCTTGTGAAATGTGAAGTATGACTTTTGTATGGACATTGTCCATGTTCACAGATATTTTATGAATGCCTTTGGGGTATATAATAACAATGCCAAGTTCTTACTAGCTTTGCTTTTTTTTCAGAAAAATAGAGACCACCAAAAATTAAGTGTGCCTAATGAAAATATTTCAGAATGAAGTCTTTACTGTAGGGCAGTTGCAAATAATCTATAATCAGAAGCGATGAGAACCCCTTCCATTTGTATAGCATATGTACTTTTCAAGGCATGTCATGACCTCTTGCTTCTATAATTCTTTAAAAAAATCTTTGTAATATAGTAAAGGAAACTGCTATTACTGTGATATTTGGATAAAGAAGCAAATAGATATTACAGCTGTGCCATCTTAAATACACTAGTGGTAGTTTGGTTTCTTGATGCTTTGGTTTACTTGTTGGTTTGGAAGCTACTTGACTTTTGTTCCACCTCAAGTTTGCTAAAAAGGAGAACAATATTTACTGACTGAATAGAGTTGTAATTTGTAATATATTTGTGTTGTAGTTTTGTTTTTGTCTGCCTTGAGGGTGCTATAACTACAACTTTTGGCAGATTTCACAGGGTAAACATTGATGCTCCATGCCAAGGACAACCAAGAACCAGTGGTTCCCAAATTTATCCAATAAGAGGGGTTTTTTGGTAACATCAAAATAAAGGTCACAGGTCTCTATTCTATAGTAGTAAAAAAGCAGCTATGACTTCTGTAATATGTTACAAAGTATTTGTATTTTGTTAACTGAAATTAATGCATACACATGCATATACATGTATGAAGTGTGCTAGTCATGCTAAAGGCCAGTCTTGATACACATTTGGATTCATCAAACTCTTTGAATAACCCCAAAGTTCCCTAGGAGCTCGTGACTAATGGGTCACGAATTTGCCATATATTTGCTACATATTTGCTCTACTTGACTTAGACTGTGTGGACCATTTGATTCAGCTTACGCCAGGAAAGGATAGTGGAGATAGCCGCTAATACAGAGATCTACCAAAGACTTAAACTAAGAACTCAACTTTAAAAATTCATTTAAAACTGCTCTAAAAAAAGAGTCTATTTTACAAAATACATTTAAGAAAAAGTTAAGTTTACTGGATATTTCATCACAAACTTACCCTGCTATTAAGCACCCTGTTCTTGCTCCCCCCACTTGAGAAAATCCTCTGTTTTCTTCAAGCCTAATTGAACATTGAAGTCCCTTCTCTTATTTTAGACATTTGATGGGGGACCTCTGCTACCTACCCATGGGTGCTCACTGGTTGATGCAGCCATCCCACATGGCTTGTTGGTGCTTGGTTTATTCTGATTGGCTGCTCTTCTCTTGAAAGATAAGTCACTCACTGAGACCATTTATTCAAAAGTGGGAGTGGATGAGAACATGGAGAAAAGTATGTGGTAGACAGCTTTGCTCCATCGACCCAATACTCCGATTTATAGAAATGAATTTCTCTAATTATAAGTCACTTACCATATGAACTATCCAAGCTTCTTCTTTACTGATTTTTGAAATATCTTTCCAGAAAAAAATAAACTCCAATGATATGTTTAATTTGTATGTTAACCATTCCTGGAATCTTCCAATTTCTTCTAAAACACTTCTGCCTTTGCTTTATTCTCTGAGCATGTTGGAACAAATTACAATAACCACATACTTTAAAAAATTGTTTTAGTGTGGTTTCCTCCAAATTCTGAACTCATCATAAATGCCCTGTTTTTGTGAAAAAAAAAATGCACGCTCTCTCTCTGTCTCTTATGTACCTATTCAACTACTAATTATTTCAAAAATCCATCTTCAGATATCACCTCCTTGGCCAGCCCTGAAAATTGATTGCTCTGCCTTCAGGCCAGCTTTGTTTTTACCTTCATTACTGTTCTTCTTGAAAAGTATATTTTTCACTTGGGCTGGTTGAGGGCAGATACATGTCTTAGGCATCATTGTATCTTGAATGCCTCACTATGAATGGCTCGTGGTAAATGCCCCATAAGTGCTGGTTCGAACTGACATACCTATGAGCCACTGTCTCCCTGTGGAGAGAGACCAGATCGATTCTTTGACTCCCTTTCTACAGTCAGCTTCTTCCCTACTGAAAGCTAGTTTGCATTTGTTTTCTTCTCTCGGTACTCTCTTTTTCCATTTTTCTGAAAGTACATCACTGTTTTTTACTCTATATAGCAAGAATCATAAATAACTATAACTGAAGTGAGTGAGAGTTGCCTCAGTGAATGAAATTTCTTTATTAGGTATAAAGTGAAAATGCTGTTAAATTTTTTAAAATACATCATATTTTAAGAATTGTTTTTGACTTTTAACATGAAAATAAAACATATTAAAATATGCCCCTGAAGTGTAGGCAGGCGGGGTGGGAGTGGTGTTTTGGCCATATTTCTGTCTGTGTTAAGAGCTTTCAGATGACCTGACTTCATTGAGGTTCTGGCTGGGCTCCCAGACGAGAGCTTGGCAGTCCTGGGACAGATTTCTCAGAAGAGGCAGAATTTTCTCTGATAACTTTAAGAAAAGATGGATACACATTCCTCTGGGCTGCTTGAGAGGGACCCTACTCAGGGCTGTCTGTGGTCCACCAGCAGGCAGGGTGGTGTCTCAGATTCTTCTCTGGGCTGATGAGACATGAGAAAACAGGACACATCTGCAGTTTGGAAAGGAGGGATGGGCACGGGGCTGATCCTTACCTAGAGTACGTGGTCATTTCATCAATACTAAAGACCTTGCATGAAGATATATACTCCACATCCAACCGAACCCATGTGTATGCACCTATGCCCACCTTACCTTCAGTGGTTTCTCTTCTTTTGCACCCTATGAAGGTGCTTTTGATGGCCACTCTTTTATTTATTCCATCCAGAAATATTTACCAAGTCCATACTATTTGTCAGATGCTGTCCTAGACACCGTGGACACAATGACACAGCTCTCAGGTTTCACTCTAGTGGGGAGAGATGGAGGTCAATAAATATGTGGCATAATTTCATTAAGTTTCATTTACTCTAAAGGAAATAAAACAATTATGTGATAGATTAAGTCACTTACAATACGAATTATCCAACCTTCTTCTTTACTAATTTTTGAATAGTGACTTTGAGGGGATAAGGATGGGGGGGAGGGGCTACTTTAAATTTGATCCAAGACTTGATTGGTCAGGTAGAGTGAAGATCTGGGCATTCTACACAGGTCTTTGTCTTTATGTGTTTATTCTCTCATTCATTCATTCATTCAGTAGCCATGAATGCTTTCATCTACTTAAGCTCATTACCTGGCATTATTATGATACACTGACTAGGCAGCCTCCCAAATTAGTTTAGCCATGGGATTATTTGCATTTATTCAAGTTAATTAATTAATTCCTTCATCCATTCATTCGAGTACTGTGTTGGCAATTTTACCTGGAGACAGCCATTGGTATGGGGCAAAGGTTGGTAAAAATATACAGGATGTGTAATTCACCTAGGATCTTACAAGTCAACTCTGGCGTATTTATGAACTGGATCAGCACCTAATAAAACGTCCAAAGTTTTAAGCCCCTCCAAATGTGATTTGACCCAGGGACATATAATTGGCACCAATATGTTCATCATTCTTTGTCATCCCTTCCCCTCTCTACTACTTCTAGGTCAAGAATTTCAAGATAAATTTTTCTTTGGTATGCCTACTATGAAAACCTTAAAAGCAAGAGCTTGGAAAAATACTAAGACAAATGAGATTGTTTTATAAATATAAAATGAATTTTATTTACTTTAAAGTCATTGCCTGATATTTGATAGTCTATAAGCAGCCCTCCCAAGTTATTTTATTCCTGATAATGAGTATATTTCATGGCTAGAGTAGACAAGCTCTTATAGACTCTGAGATCTCCCCAAACCCTATAAAAATTGATATTAAATGTTTACTTCTGAAGAGGAGCACTTTTAGAGGCCCAGCAAGTCTTTACAGATGCAATGATAATTGGCAGCTATTTATTGAACGTGTCCTGGGTGCCAAGTACAAAGTCAGGCTCTGCAGCAGGTGCAGCCCCTGCCTCTCCTCTCCATACTCATCATGTCCATGCAGCCAGCCAGACATCCACCCACCAGAACCTGCATCTCTCTCTGAAAGCATCCTCTGACTTCCGGAACCTGCTCTGCTGAAGACCAGGGCAGGTCAGAATGTCAAGGAATCAACATCGCCACACACACACCAGCCACCTGCAGTCCCTGAGTGCTGGGATTTGGTGGATAAATACCCCACTTCTTTTGCTCCTCAGACAAGATAACTCTGAAGTGTATGTTCTGCACCATTTCCCAAAGTTCCCCAGTGGGATTGTGCCCCAAATGCCCACAATGGTAACTGGTTTGATAACCACCCTTTGTTAATAGTCTCCTCTTCCATCCCTCACTTCCCACTTTCCTAACCAAGTTTCTGGGATTGTCCTCCACATATATTACTGCCTTGTCTCAAGGTCTGCTTCTGGGGGAGGCAAGCCAAGACAGGTGCTTAGCATACATGATCTCAGTTCATCTTTACTGCCTCTCCAAGGGAAATGTTATTATCCCCATTTTACAGATGAAGAAACTGGGGTTCAGAGAGGCTAATTAACTTGCTCTCTTATTACAAATCCCCTTCCTTTTCTAGTTATTGAGAAGGGACTGGCAAGGTATGGTCTTTTAAGAATGTGCAGCCATGTGGTTAATGAATTTTGCAGCAGAATAATAAATCAAATATTTATTGATTCGAACTGCTGTAGTCATGGTCAAAAATGCAGGAGGTAGAATTCTGTTCATTCGTTCTACAAATATTTAATTTCTCCTGCTAAGTACCAGGCACTCTGCTCCTTCCTGAGTGAACGGTGGCAATTGAGAAGCTATCCTCTGAGAACACCTGAAAGCAGACTGATTTGTGGAAAATTCTTATGGTGGTATTAGAGCTTCCTGTGATGCCAAGATCTTAGGCTACTATTCAAGAAATGTTCAGAAATGGCACACTGATTTCCACGCATCTACTCAGATGCCAGTTAGTTGGCTTTATGTCAGAAAGCAGAAACCCGTTTTTCTGTTTTTTTTTTTTAACTTTTGGATCAACCTTTTTATTTTTGGTTTTCCTTTCACTTGAGTCTAAATACCTTTTGTAGTAATGAATATTTCTGCCACTGCATTGAATTTGAATAAGGGATGATGATCAAATTCTGAATTGCAGGGTCCACATCAACTTAAAAATTGGATACAGGACCCTCTTAGAAAGTGCCTGGGCTGAGGAAGTATTGAAGATGTTAACAGAATATTTTCCTCATACTTTGATTCAATTAAAAGGAGAGAGAGGGAAGCTCTTGATTTAAATCAGTGGGAAGAAATTGGTGTTTAGCCTTGCTGGAATCTTAACTACAAATGAAACCTATATCCTTGTGTCCTTCCATTCTGAGGGCTCTGATGATTTCACGGTTGACTAGTGATTTGTTTCAAATTTGAAACCTTGTTTCAAATTACTTAAGATGTATTATGGAATAATCTATGAAAGCAGTTGGGCTCTAAAAAGACAGCCTGTAAACAAAGGGAGGAGCTCCGGCTGTGCAGTCACAGAGCAGGGAGACCGCAAAAGTCACCTGATCATGAGGGGCCATCGTTGTTCAAAATGGTGAATTCCACAAACTTGGCCTCCTCATCTTTTTTACCTGTCCCCTGCTTTTCTTGCATTCCTGCTGTCTGGGAACATCTGCTGTGTAAAAGGCCATGGTGCTTTGCTCTCAGTTATCCGCGTCCGTCTTCCTCTCTGTCAACCATCTCAACTTCCATGCAAAGTACCACCCAGTAGTGGAATAAAACATTATCCCTTTGGGGATCATTTCCATTTTTTTTTAGAAATGATGAAGGATGGAAGGGTATTTAAGACCCAAAGGATGAACCTATAATAGTGGAATTTCAGGTACTTTGAAAGGCCTCCAAAGGTAAGAGAGGTACTTTTGAACCACATTCCTAGCTAGAATTCATTTCATTTTCACAGAGCTCTCTAGAATATAGAAGCATATTCCGGGACTAAAGAAATGAATTCTAAAGCCAGTTGTTTACACCTGTTGATTGACGACTATGTATTTAACACTGGCCTACGTTCTGTGAGAGAGGAAAAAAGAACAAAAAGGAAGACACAGTCCTGACCCTAAAAGGGATCACTGCTGGCTGAAAGACACATATAATATGCATGAGAAAAGAATTTATGGTAAAGTCCCTTAGCTGACATAGTCAGGACTGAGTGGAGGAAGTGGGGGCTGGAGTTGATCCGAGATGAGGGGTAGAATCCTCATCAGGATCCTCAGGAAGGGAGGTGCTGGAACAGGACAGGGAAAGGCGTGGGAGGTGGAAGCAAGAGGGCAAGAGTGGAGGCCTGGGATGAGGTTGAAGTGAAAGCGCTCGCTGGGGAGTCGTGAAATACAAGTGGAGAGCGAGAGAGAAGCGAGGCTGTGGAGAACCACAAAGAAGATGATGAGCTTGTGGTCATGGGAGGTGAGACCCCAGTGTGTGTTCTTGGCGGGGGCGGAGGGGTGCCTGGCAGGGGCATACGGACAGGTCGTCTGAATTCTTTTAGTCTAAGATTAAGTCCATCATCTTGTTTTCCTTTTCATTTCCTTTTCTTTTTCTTTCATTAATGGCAACACCGTCATCCAAAGGTTTAAGTCTGCAGTAACTTATCACCATTTCTTTTCCCCTGTTCCCACATGTAATTAGTTGCCAACTATTTTCAAGTCATCTTTTCCCATAGCTATTGGATGTTTCCCTCTTTTCCCCTCCTGCCATCAACCAAGTTTATTCTATTCCCAATTATTCCGATATCTTCTTTTATTAATTTGCTTCTTACCTTATGCCCCAATCTTCTTTCCCATAACTAGAATTTCTACAGTGAAGTCCAGTTTTGGTCCCCTGTGCCTTTGTTCACATCATCTCTGCAAAATCTTGCTCCCCATTTCTTATTTAAATCCCATTATTCTCTGAGGTTTATCGTAAATATACTTCTTCCAGAAAGTTTCCTTGATCCCACTTTCTCTGCCTTTCATTCCCAAACTGGTAAAGATTTTGGTTCCTAAATTCCTAAAACATCTTCTCAGACGTCTTATTATCTTACCCACAGTAGAAAAGAATAGCAAGAATGTAGCCTTTCAAGTCCAGTCTGCCTAGATTGACCCAGCTCTATTCTCACCAGCTGTGTGGTCTTAAGCTTGTTAATCAATGTCTCTGAACTTCATCTTATTCATCAAAATAACGAGAATAATAAGACCTGGCCTTCAAGTGTATTGGGAGGATTGCAAACAGTGTATGACACAGACCCTGATATTGTTTGTCTTGGAGTTGCTATTCAGTAGCTATTTATAGAATGAAAAGTTCTCTCCAGGTAGAATATGAGATGCTAGAGGGTACAAACCATGGCATAGATAGGCATTCAGAAAATGTTTGCACAGTGAAAGGGCTGGAATTATAGGAGGCAAAAGTCCACCACTGATTTCCTCCATTGGTTTTATAATCTGTCCACCAGGAGCCAGAGAAGGCTAAAATTAGACTGGGTGAAAGTCTGACTCATTTATCATCTATCAGGGAGTGACTTTTGCTTGAAGACATCCCCTGAAGACAGTAGAAACCAGCATTCTAAAATTGCATTTCAATTGCTTGTAGTGACCACAGACATCCTTGGTCCTATTTTCTGAGTTGGGCATTACATTTTCTGTTTTCCAAGCTTGAGGCATTACATTTACTGTTTTCCAAGCTTGAGGCAATTTTGCCCGTGCGTGCATTTTCAAAAATAATAGCTAGTGGTTGTGCTACAGTGGCTTTGTCAATTCCCTCAGCTTTCAAACTCTACTGACATGAACACATCCAGCTTTTAAAGGTCCCCTGAGTTACCTCCTTTCTCCACTTCCAGTTTGCTTTCCTTTCATAAGTGATGCCCACTTGGGGTTATTGATTAGATTTGCTTTTTTTGTTTGTTTTTTTAAGTAGCACGTTCCCCAAAGGTTAAAATGGTCAGTTTTCTATCGGTTAACGGAAGCAAAATTATCTTGTGATCTTTTCTTTTGGTTTCTACAATAGAAATGTGTCTGCAGGTTATAGAGTGTGGCTTTGGAGTTCAGAGTGCCTAGATCTCTATCCTGGCTCAAGCATCTATTGGCTCTGTGAATTCAGGCAAATGTATGCCCTTGTGAACCTCAGTTTACTCCTGTCTAAAATGGGTATAAGAATTAAACCTATTTCATCTGAAAGTGGGAGAACTTAAATGAAATGAGGCAATTAAGAGCTCTTAACACGGTGAATCGCATATAGTAGAGCTCAGTATGTATTATCTATTAATATTAACATTTCATCAAAAATATTTTATAACTAACAAGTTCATTGTTGATTTTATACTTTTAGCTTTCCAAATCGTGTGTGTTTATTCCTTCTAGGTTTGTTGTTTACTGGTTTATTTTACGTTGATTTGTTTTCATTATTCTTTAGGGTAAAAATCTCACTTAATGAGTCAGGCTTGATGTTGTTCTGACTACCCTCCCTGCCCACTCTTGATATCTGAGTTGGGGTACCATGGGCAAGAGGGACTACATCCCTCAGTCTTCTGTACAATGGAGGTGTTCTCCCAAAATTTACTTCACAGGTTCCCAGCTTTTTTCTTTTCCCTGCTTCAGCTTGCCTAACATATTCCCATCAATCTCAGTAACTGACTGCTTCTCATGGGGGTACAGATTTAAACAAACAAACAGACAAAAAAACTCCTCTCTGAGTTCTAGGACAACTCCCATCCTACACATTGACTTGGTACAAATCAGAAAAGACAGCCCTTTCTGAACAGAGACAATCCCATAGCTGTAAGGCTTGGCAGTTGAGGTGCTTTGGGGTAAGAAAAAGTAGTCTCTTCTCAGGAGTGGTGGATGGTGGGGAGGTTGTCACCCTTGAACCTGAGCACAGGCGTTGGCAGCTGACCCAGCTGGATTTCATCCTGATCTACATCTTGACTCAGCACAGTCTTGCATGGCAACCACCGTTGTACCAGGAGACAGCGGTAACCTCGCGCTTATTCTCACCAGTAACACACCGCCCTCACCCCCAGGTCCCCAGCCATCCTTTTCTCGCTTTTGCTGGGAGGTGGATCTCCAAGAACTTTTGAAAGTCATGCAGGTGAAACTTCTTCTGCTGACATTAATGCTACGGTAAGCTTTCTTTTGCAGGGGAGTGAAGCATGGGGATCAATTCTTTTCCAAGAGAATCGCACGAGAGTGCTTGGGAAATCTGCATTCTGATGAGAGAAAATGTAATGCCGCCTATGGAGGGGGGAAAAAAACAAACCCTGCATTTCTCAGCATTTACTGCCATAAATATGTTCCCTCAGCAAACCTCTCCACCCCGCATCAGCTGCACCCAGCAGCCATTCATCACGCAGTGGAAGCATTCATCACGCGGTGGAAGGGACCCTGGCTGCCTGTCACCAGCACGCCAAGGGGAAGCCCCTGCCCTGCAAGTACCGGCAGGTGTTGTGACTTGTAAAGAGTCCGGGGAGGGGTCCTCATCCATGTCACCCTTGGAGATTAGCTCCGGGTGAGTACTGGAGGGCTGCTGGTAAACCCACTGAGGATTCTTGTGGAAGAAAACCTTCAGTCGCGCAGCTCCTAACCAGCCTGACTTTCACTTCTAGCTTTTCAGGCTCTGCACACCCTCTAAAATCATATAAGAGGGAAGAAAATGCTCTTTACTGCCTTCTATAAGGGAAACAGGTTGCAAGAAAAAAAAGAAGCACAGGAGAACAAAAGATGAGGAGAGGACGAGAGTGTTACCTGTATTCTCCTATTAAGTTTATGTTGCTCAGTCTTGAGACTCAAGCAAAATGTTTGTGACCAAATACATCTTCTATAGAATTGCAATAAAGGGATGATATATCTGATTTTGGACTGACTTAGCACTTCACAATGCTATGTTTTGTGGGATCCAAAATTCCATCAATTATAAGATGTCCCTGCAGTTTTAGAAACATTCAACTATGATGTAATGTCTTTTTACCCCTTAAAATTTGTATTTTATACTTATCAAGAGTACTTCATATTTACTTTAGACACAGACTTATATCAGTCTTTTGCACACACAAAAAGAAAATGAAAATAAGTGAGTGAAAATATTCCTCAACCTTCTTCACATAGTCTGAATTTTCCGAATCTCTGTGTTGTGCAGAGTCATCGATAGCCGTGTTGTTTTCCCCCATAGTCTCATCCTCTGTGATGTCAAGATGTGGGTGGTGTAGCCTTTCTTTAAAAAAATAAAGGGCAGTATTGTTTTCCAGTTTTGAAACTGTGTTCTTGTTTCGCTTCCCCAGTGAATCTATAAACTTCTTGAACATAGTATAGTGGTCACGTCCTTATTTTGGTAATCGCCCTCAGCTAGGAGGGTTGTGTTTGGCTGTGTTTGGTCCCCAATACATAATTCAGTTGGATTGCTGCATCCCATTTCAGGAGCAGAGAAGGAAAATGAGCAAGATCTGCCTGCACAGTATTTCTCCAGTCTTGGAGTTCTGCAGATAAAATTGTATGTCTTCAGGTATTAGAAAAATCTGGGTCATATGCTTGGAACTTGGGAACTTGAGAGAGTTTTGATGAGTGCTTCATTTCAGGATGGTGGTATGTCCCTCCTTCACTGGTCAAAAACTGGCTCTGATTCAGGTATTTTAAGAAGAAAGGAAGGGGACTTCCCTGGTGGCACAGTGGTTAAGAATCCTGCCAATGCAGGGGACACGGGTTCGAGCCCTGGTCCGGGAAGATCCCACATGCCACGGGGCAACTAAGCCCGTGTGCCACAACTACTGAGCCTGTGCTCTAGAGCTGGCGAGCCACAACTACGGAGCCTGCACTCTAGAGCCCGTGAGCCACAACTACGGAGCCTGCGTGCCACAGCTACTGAAGCCTGTGAGCCTAGAGCCTGTGCTCTGCAACAAAGAGAAGCCACCACAATAAGTCCGTGCACCGCAACGAAGAGTAGCCCCTGCTCACCGCAGCCACAGCAATGAAGACCCAACGCAGCCATAAATAAATAAATTTATTTAAAAAAAATAGAAGGGAAGGGAAATCGCAAATTACTCATTAGACTATGAACAATGTTCTCATTCTTTGAAGTTTAATTTAAATCCTTCCTTCTCTATGGCACTTTCTGGAATTCAAATTGGACTGATTGAACCCTGCCTGAATTTTTGTAGTACCTTAGTTCCTTTTGTTTATTTATCAGATTCTGCGTTCGGATACCTCATGTTACATTTAAAATAACTTGATGGGCATGAGTGAGTCTTCTAATTTGAGATAAGGATTTGGATGAAAGAAATTTGAAAAGTAGTCCCACAAACACTGGTTGGTGAATAGAAAAGTGAGACAGGAGAGGGGAAAAGCCAGAAACGGGTACATTAATGAATGGCCTACTGGTGTGGGCAAGTGGGGCTCATTTTTATTGGAGACTGTGGGCGGCTCAATTACGGCCCTACAAAGAGGTCTGCACCCCAATACCCAGAAACCTTAAATATATTACCTTACATGGCAAAGTGGACTTCACAGATACTGAATAAGTTAAACACATTGCGATGGCAAAGTATTCTGGATTATTCAGGTGAGGCCAATATAATTACAATGGTCCTTAGAAGAAGAAGACAGAAGGGTCATAGAGAAGGTAAAGTGACAACAGAAGCAGAGAAAGGGAAGGACAATGTCACAGTGATGTGAAGAATGGGTCAGGAGCCAAGCTATGCAGGCAGCCTCTGGAAGCTGGAGAAAGTGAGAAAATGGAATCGTCCTGGAGCCTCCAGAAGGAATGCAATCCTGCCAACCCCTGATTTTAGCAAAGTGAAATTTATGTTGGACCTCTGACATCAAGAACTGTAAGATAATAAATTTGTATTGTTTTAAGTCACTAAGTTCACGGTAATTTGTTACAGCAGCAGTAGGAAACCGATACAGAGATTTCTGGGAAACCATATGGACCATGTTTCATAATTGTGCCACTGAGGGTCAAGGAAACCAGGGGATTTGTCCATTGACTCCCATCACTTGTCAGGCAAGAACTGTCTGCAGGGGCATTAACTTTCCATTACGTCTGACTTGTTCAAGCTAAGGACCTCCTGCCTTCTCCAGGGGCCAGAGAAAGCCTCAGTCAGAGAGACACTGGTGCATGAAATAGGAAGTCATGGGCTTGTCCACGACTGTCCACCAAAGATGCAGGTGATAAGTAGGGAAGGCCAAGAAAACGTGGATGGAACACCAGCATTACCTGCCACCATGCATAAGTACATGTGTGTGGGTGTGCTTGTAGGTGTGTGAGTCTTGTTTCTCTTTATCAAGTTCTTTGAAGCTAGAAATTCTCTCCCATTCACCAGAGACCCCAGCCCAGTGCTTGACATCTAGGAAAAACTTCCTGACAAACTGGGTGACAGAGTATGACAACTTGTGAATGTCACAGTAAGGAAGGAAGTTGGCTATTTTACAGCGATGTTTTCTCTAATTCCCAAATTAAGACTGCAGGGAAGGAAAACTTGCTATTTCTTGGAAAGAGATTCAAGAGGTTTTGTAGATCCCAGGCCGTCTGGGTGCTTGGTGGCTGTCAATCACAAATGCAATTGTCGCTAGGCAATACGGCCTTCTCCTGGCGCATGATCCATCTGCAATCTAAGACTCCCTCGGCAAGGTTAGCAGATAAATCAATACAAGAAAGAGAAGAGCATGGCAGGTGGTGCTGATGTCAGACAGCCGTTTCATGTGTCTGGCAGAAAATTGAGCATATTGGTAAAGTACTAAAGACTTCCTTCATGAAAAGTCAGATTAACTCTCACAAATCCTTCTCGACACCTGAGAGACAGTTTTCTCTTGACAAGGGCTTGGAGAGGACAATGTGATGAATGTGGTGTGGCTTTGCTAGGTACCTAACTGGACCTGGTTTTGGGGGGCACTTGTTAAACATCAGATACTCTTTGCCCTGGACTTTTCTTTTTTTTTTTTTTTTTTTTTTAAGCAATGAACTTTAGCAAGTGCTGCACTGCTGTTTGCAGACGTGTTGTGTGTTCTCTCTTTACTTTCTGCTCTGCCAGGTACATTAGCCTTCAGAACATATTTAAAATGAAGGCCGAGTGCCTCTTCTTTAAGAGAAACCTGGAAAATGGCCTTCATTTTCCGCACCGGCTGCTACTCCTGATTTGAACATGCCAGACAAAAGTTTGATGCCCTTGAATGGTATTTGACTTAATTCATTGACACTCACTGACTGTTAAAATCGCCCCCGGGGTATTGGAAGAGCTATACATATGTATATATAAAATATATAAACACATATGCACATAAACACAGATATGTTTTAAAGGCCACTCTGTACTTAAAATATTTGAAAATAATAAACAGTAAATGTATTATATGATATTAAAATAAATCGATCTTTTCAAAAACTTATCAGGATCTGAATGAGTTTCGTGTGGAAGAGAACATGATTAAGTCCTGATGGACCCATAGTTTTGCTAATTATGTAAAGGTCCTGATTGCCACAGGCCTCAAGGGAATCTGTCCACTGCAGATTCTTGGGCTGTGAATATCAGCTTGTGAGTTATAAGCTTGTGGAACGAGTAAGGTTGCGGTCCCGACACCTTGGACTCGCTCTCTGAGAAAGCAGCTTGCCACCTAACGGAGCAACAAGCCTCCTCTCTTAAGACGGGGCACGTGTTGGCATGAGCCAGATTCACCAGTTCCCACCTGTCTACTTGAGTTTCTGGACCCGTGGCTCATAACCAAAGTCACATTTGACCGATTCTGGCTGCTGTGCCATTTCTGTGTGCTGCCCTATCTTTGGGGCTATGTCTGTAGTAACTGACACCTTAGAAGTGATAACCTAATGAGTTAACTTTGGTGAAGGCTGCGTTTTATAACAGCGCGATCCCTTTGTTTCTTGGTGATTCTGTTTCCCCCCTCCTCCCCTTTGCCCTCCCTTCTCTGTCCTGCTCTGTGCAAGGCAACCCCAGTGTCCCTGCTGCCTAGACTCTGGGTTTGGCTGATAGGGGAGGGGAGAGTTGGGGTAACTGCAGGATGGGAAGGTGGGAGGAAGTGCTTGGGCTATTTCTCAGCCGTCCCCACCTCCCCACCCTCACTCCCCTAACTCCCTACCCTCCTATCCTGCCCCCCACCCCACTTTGGCCATGGCTGTGCCCCTCCATGACTATGGTTCACTGGGCAGCCTCCCCTTTGCAGCTCCAGCTCTCTTTCGCTGGACTATGGTAACACTATTTCCACCCCTTGGCCCGAGGGTGCCCCAGTGTCTCTTGCTTGTCTTTCCACCCCACCACGTCTCTATAAGTGGTCCCTTCATCAAATATTTTGCATTTAAACCATCTGAGCATATTGTGTTTCCTGCCAGGATGCTGACAGTTACACTCTGCTTTCCCTAACCATAGCGTTCTTTGAAAGTAAGGAAAATATGTATTTAATATTTAATTATAAAATGCTCACGTTGACACATTGCAGTGTTGTAGTTCTCATTTGGCGAGTGTGCTACTCCATACTTTATTTGTGAGAGAAACCAAAATAGAAGGTGCCATCTTACATAACTTTATGGTTTGGGCTCAAGGGTGCATGTCATTCTGCACCTGCAGAGAGAGGGTCTGTGTCTACAGGAGCTGACAAGATTGGCATCTGAATACTTTGGTTGCAGTATCTACTGCTCTGGAAGTGGCTGAATGACTCATGTGTTAAACACAAGGCAGAGGCTGGCCAAGGTCCTTTTTGTCTGGGTAATAAAAACTAAGATGAAGTCTTAGCACAATGTGTTTATATTCTAGTGTATATGGTCTGTATGGTATATATATATATAATATTTATATAAAATATATGTTATATTTATATATATACACCCACATACTAGAGAGAGAGAATCTGAGCTACGAAGCCTATGAATAGTGCTGCTTGGGCTTGGTGTTAACTAAAATCATCACGTTGCATAAATACTGTGATTCCAGAAAGCAAGCCAGAGATAGCCTACACTCAGGTTCTTGTTGGATAGCCCAGGTTATAGAAAATAAACACCTTTAGAAACCTCATATTTCCTAGGCAGCATACAAATGAATGCAGTTTAATTTGAGTATAAACAAGTTACACAGTTGCTGAAGGAATTAACTGGGATGCAGGGAGAAGGTGACCAGGCAGAAATAAATTCTGAGACAGGGCTGGCTTCTGCCCTTGAGGAGAAGTAAATTAAACCAGTCGTATAATAGTGGCCCCCAAACCATTGTGACATGTTGAATTTCTTCTTTCTTTTTTTCTCTAGCAGTCACTTTATGGGATGCCTCCTTTGATTATTTTAAAATAATTTTCTCCACAATGATTTAGCCTAAAAAAAAAGGCATCCCAATAGGATTAGAAGGGCTTTGTGTGTGTGGGGGGGTGATTTATGAATCATTATCATTATTTTTTTGGTGGTGGGGAGGGGGGAGAGGTGAGCAAAGAATGAATTGTCACACCCGCATATGACCTCCCATGCTCTCATCTTCTTCTTTAATTCAGCCCATATGGATTATTCCACCATCCTCTTTTCTTTCTCCTTAAAACTGCCGCTGCCCGTTTCACCCTAGGCTTTCTCTCTCACTGAGTCTAGCTGAGGAGAAGGCTGTGGTCCCCGTGGTTCCCTATTTCCTTCTTATCCCTAAAGAGCAATCCACAGGTTCTTTAAATTTTATGGTTTGCTACTAATCCTTAGGATATAATCACAATTCGGCATAGAGGGGCATTGTGAAGCTTAAGAAATATGTCAAGACTGCAGTTGTCCTGGTTCTTGATTTGTTGTTTCTAACCCTGCAGAGGAGAAAATTACGAACATGTTGGGCCGCTTCACTCTGCTCCCCCAGGGCAGGGGTCACTTGCCTGCTCCTTCTACCTGCCTACCACCTTGGGCAGACTCCGCCCCCTCCTCCATCGCCAGCCTGGCTCCCCCACTGATCTTTCTCGCCTTCTGTGCTCCCCACGTTCCCATCTACCAAGGGGGAATTTTTACTCTCTTCATCTTCGTTTTCTTCCTTCTCTCTTTTTTTTTTTTTTTACAAAATATATTGAGTGTGAAAGTGATTATCACCCTCATCTGTGCTGCAGACAGATCAGAAAACTAGGAGTCTCCTTCTCAAACTTCACTCGTCCACTTGCTTTACGTGAGCACTGGTCACTAGTAAGAGCAGTCAATTTGGGCACCTGTGCCCCATTTTGGGCACTCGAACCATTTAGAAGGAATTTCTTCATGGCTTCTTCTGAATCTGGAAGGAAGATTTGAATAAATGCATATCCCTGTGTAACCAACTCCCCAGTCAAGATAGAACATTTCTATCACCCTGGAAATTCTATCATGACCCCTTTCAGTCAAGCCAAGCCCCCCTTAAACAACCATTGTTCTGATTTCTAACAGCTTAGTTTTGCCTGTTCTTGAACTTCATATAAATGGAATCTTGCCCGTATGTACACTTTGTGTCTGGCTTCTTTCATTCAAAGTACTGTCTGTGAGATTCGTCCATATTGTATGTATAAAGTCCATTCTACATTTTTTATGGAAATGCAGTATTTATCATATGTCAGATATGTGCCCGAGTATAATTTTGACATGAAATGCACTGGGCAGTACTAAAGGGAATTCCTAATGACCATAAAAAGTGCTTTGTAACTTCAACGTGTTATTAAAGCCACTACTGACATTATTACACAAAGAAGAGTTTTGCGTCTGATAAAACATTCCTTAGTAATTACCAGCCCTCTGTGCTTGAGAGAGTTGGAATTTTATGTGCTTGCTGTCACACAGGAATTGCTTTAATATCATTTCCTAAAATGAGCTTCCAAATTTAGGATTCCAAAAGAACACTGAAGTCACTGGTGGGTAAACTGTCATTTAGAAAATATGCTAAAAATAGCAGCTGGAAATGCTCATCTGTCATAGCTGAGAGCTGTTTATTTTATGTTATTTTACTTTACATTATTTTATTTTTATTTTATTTTATTTTATTTTTAATAGACTGTTTTTTTAGAGAAGTTTTAGATTCATGACAAAACTGAGCGGAAAATACCAAGATTTCCTGTATACCACCTGTCCCCACATGCAGCCTCCACCACAATCACACAGCAGAGTGGTACATTATTTATAATCAATGAACCTACACTGACACATCGTTATCACCCAAAGTCTATAGTTTATATTAGGGTTCACTCTTGGTGCTGTACTTTCTATAGGTTTGGCCAAAAGTATTGACATATATCTATAATTATAGCATCGTAAAGAATACTGCCATTGCCCTAAAAAATCTTCTATGCTACACCAGTTCATCACTTCCTCCCCACTAACCCCTGGCAACCTCTGATCCTTTTATTGTGTCTATAGTTTTGTCTCTTCCAGTTTGAATTATACAGTGTATAGTCTTTTCAGATTGGCTTCTTTTACTTAGTAATACGTATTTAAGTTTCCTCTGTGTCTTTTCACATCTTGATAGCTCATTTTTTAAAATCACTGACTAATATTCCCTTGTCTGGATGTAACACAGTTTGTTTGTTCCCTCACCTACTAAAGGACATTTTGGTTGCTTTCAATTTAGGCAATTCTGAATAAAGCAATTATGAATAATCAGTGTGCAGGTTTTTGTGTGGACATCTTTACATAAATTCTAAGGAGCACAATTGCTGGAGCATATGGTAAAAGTATGTTTAGTTTTGTAAGAAACTGCCAAACTGTCTTCCAAAATAGCTGTACCATTTTTCATTCCCATCAGTAATGAATGAGAGTTCCTCTTGTTCCACATCCTCACCAGCATTTGGTGTCATCAGTGTTCCAGATTTTGGCCATTCTAATAGCTGTGTAGTGGTATCTCTTTATTGTTTTAATTTGTAGTTCTCTGATAACATATGATACAGAGCATCTTTTCATAAGCTTATTTGCCATCTGTGTATTTTCTTTGGTGAGGTATCTGATCAGATCTTTTGCCCATTTTTAAATCAAGATGTTCATTTTCTTATTGCTGAGTTTTAAGAGTTCTTTGTTTATTTTTGGATAACAGTCCTTTATCAGATATGTCTTTTGCAAATATTTTCTCCCTGCCGGGCTTGTCTTTCATTCACTTGACAATGTCTTTCACAGGGCAGAGTTTTAAATTTTTTTAAATTTATTTTATTTATTTATTTATTTTTGGCTGCATTGGGTCTTCGTTGCTGCGCATGGGCTTTCTCTAGTTGCAGTGAGTGGGGGCTACTCTTTGTTGCGGTGCCCAGGCTTCTCATTGCGGTGGCTTCTCTTTGTTGTGGAGCATGGGCTCTAGGTGCGCAGGCTTCAGCAGTTGTGGCTCACGGGCTCTAGAGCACAGTCTCGGTAGTTGTGGCACATGGGCTTGGTTGCTCTGCAGCATCTTCCCAGACCAGGGCTCGAACCAATGACCCCTGCATTGGCAGGCAGATTCTTAACCACTGTGCCACCAGGGAAGTCCCAGAAGCTTTAATATTAATGATGGCCAGCTTATCAGTTGAGCCTCTGACGTTGTATCTAAAAGTCATCACCATACAAATGGTTTCTATATTTTCTCCTATGCTATCTCCTAATATATATTATATATATATACACACACACATAGATATAGATAGATAATATATATAATTGAATACATTGTTGCTATTTTTAAAAATCTGTTAAATCAATTAAGAATATGAATAAAAGTTTTTATTTTATCTTCACTTATTCCTTCTCTAATGCTCTTCCTTTCTTTATGTAGATTTGTGACTGACTTACACTGTTTTCCTCCCCTCTGAAGAACTTCTTTTCTTGCAAGGCAGGTCTGCCAGAAACAATTTCCCTCAATTTTTGTGTCTGAGAAAGTCTTTATGGCTCCTTCACCTTTGAAGGATAATTTTACAGGGTTCAGAATTCTAGGTTGGTGGTTTTGTTTTCTCAACACTTTAAATATTTTACTCCCCTCTCTTGCTTGCATGGTTTCTGAGACGTTGGCTGTAATTCTTATCTTTGATCCCCTACATGTAAGGTTCATTTTTCCCTCTGGCTTCTTTCAAGATTTTTTAATTTATCTTGGATTTTCTATAGTTCAAATACAATATGCCTAGGTGTAGTTTTGATTTTTTTGGTTTGTTTTGTTTTAATCCTCCTTGGTGTTCTCTGAGCTTCTTGGATCTATAGTTTGGTGTCTGACATTAAGCTGGAGGAAATTCTCAGCCATTATTGTTTCAAATATTTTTCTGTTTCTTTCTCTCTTTCTTTTCCTTCTGGTATTCCTTTATACACATGTTATATTCTCTGTAGTTGCCCCACAGTTCTTGAATATTCTTCTCTGTTTTTTTTTTTAGTCTTTTTCTCTTTGTTTTCCTTTTTTTTTTTTAAAGTTTCTATTAACTTCCAAAGCTTCTATACCCTCAAGGTCAGAGATTTTCTTCATCTGTGTCTACTCTACTAATGAGCCCATCAAAGGCATTCTTCATTTCTGTTACAATATTTTTGAGCTCTAGAATTTTTATTTTCTGATTCTTTCTTAGAATTTCCATCTCTCAGCTTATCATGTGCATCTGTTCTTGTATGCTATGTACAATCCTTAGCATATTAATCATTCCAACATCTTTACCATATCTGAGTTTGGTTCTGATGCTTGCTCTGTCTCTTCAAACTGTGCTTTATTTTTTTCCTCTTAGTATGCCTTGTAAGTTTTATTTGATAGCTGGACATGATGTATGATGTTCTGGGCAAATGGGACTGCAGTAAATAGACCTTTAATAAGGTGGAGGTGAGGTGGTGGGGAGAGGGGGCGTTCTATAGTCCTGTGATTAGGTCTCAGTCTTTTTTGAGCCTGGGCTTCTGAACTGTGAATATCACAAGTGCTTCTTAGTGACCCCCTTTCCCCCTCAGGTGGATAAGATAACTAGAGTGGCTGGAGTTGGGTATTTCCCTCCCCCCATGTGGATGCCTAGAGCTGGCTGAAGTAGAATGTTGCCCTTCCCCCAGGGAGGTTAGGCTCTAAATAAACCTCAGCAGGTTAGGCTCTGGTAAAGTAGTTTCACCTGAAGGCAGGCCTTGTTAAGAACAGAGTGGCATATTTCAGAGAAGCTCCTTTCCCCCTCCCCTGCAGGTAGCACGAGGGGATTTTTCTCTGCATTCACTGTGAGAACCTGGTGAGGTAAAATTTACAAGTGTGTGGGGCCACCCTAAGACTAGCCCCCCACCCCACCCCGTGGAATTTTTAACTTTCAGGCGTGAAAATTAATAAAGGAAACGTCAATTAAAATTGGAGCTGGGAAGGCCTGTAGGGCGAGTTCTTACACCCCACCAGTCATTGTCAATTATCCCAAATAGAAGAGACTACCTTGCCTCTCCAACAGGAAGGTGCCTCTACTTTACCCCCATCAAGAGGAAGGATGATGTTCTTCTCGCCCAGCAACAAGCCCAGCCAATGGAAAACTCTGTAGCTTAGCCAATGAGAAGACACCACCACCCTGAACTCTTACTTTCCTCCAATGAACTTTCATTTAGAATAGTCCTGCCCATATTCCCCTTTTCTCCATAAAAGCAAGCTCGCGTCCTTTGTTTTCTCGGTTTGCCTGTGGTCTGCTAGAGCTTGTGTTTTGTGAATTGCAGCTCCTCTGACTATTCCTGAGTAAGCTCATCGAGCTAGTCAGATAACAGTTATCTTTTCTTGAAGTTAACACAGAATTGTCTACTCCAAGCTCCAACAATTCCTCAATCACAGTTTAGATTTTCCTACCGTGGTGCTGGCTCCTGTGGAGGTTTCTGCTTAGGAGTTTCTGCTCTGGTAAGTTGTGATTCTCTATTCACCTGTCTCTCCAAGTTAAAGGGATAGTGGTTTGCTCTGTGACCTCACTTCTCTGATGGATCTAAGAAGATTTTTAAATTTTTTTCAGTTTGTTCAGCCTTTTACTTATCAGAAGGGAGTGATGAATTCCAAATGCCCTTACGTGCCAGAATGCCATTCTACTTTTCAAGAAAAAATTGTCAGGTGTTACATAGGTGAAATACTGTGTGACCAGTATTTATATTTATTTATAAAGTGGATATTTATATCTATATTTCTATCAGGAATACTTTGAAGTCTACACAGAAGTTCCAACTTCCTAAAGAGATCCATCAAAATAAATCTTTAACATGTATGTTTACGTGGATATCATTACCACTAAAAGCACATCCTAAACTTCTTTTCTGGCCCCGGCAGGTTTTCATGGCACGTTACAACTTCACGCTATCCTGTGTTTGCTTACTACATACAGCTCCAGCAGGAGAACAAATTGATTTTTGATGAGAAATATGCCCTTCTAGGATTTCATTACTTGACCACAAACTTGGTCCAGAGCTCATGGTTTGTGAAATATTGTCATTCACTATTAAGATGCACTATGACGAGCATTGTGGGAAATTTGCATTTGAAAATGCAGTTGTCCTGCTTTACAATTCTGTGGCTTATTTGGTCTCTACATTATTCTATCATCTGTCAAACGCCGCCGACTATCCCCCAAATGCCTTACTATGGTTTAGAGGAAAGAGCCAGGTTGTGTCTGTCTGAGGGAAATGGTACATGCATCATATCCAATTACATCCCTCTAGGCATTTTGAGGAGCAGTATCTTATATTTGGGTAAAACTTTGAAGTCTAAAAACCAGTGAAGGGGATGTTCTAGATAGAATTGTTTAGAAAAAAGTCATATATGCAACGGATCAGTCCATTGTTCCGGCCACTCCACATTCCTTGTAGATTCTTTAAAGAAACGTGTTCCTATTACTAGAAATCCAGAGTGGCATGATTTGGGGGAATCTAATTAGTAAGAGTCTTTTGGAGGTTGATAAGTATATTTTAGACTACAGCAAGTATGGTACAATTCTTTCGGAGGTTTAGCTGTAAATGAGGTCAATTTTGTGAATACCTGTTTCTCTTACCAAAAATTGTGTTTTCAAGTGTCAGGAAGGGATTCCTGGAAAAAAATAGGCAATGTAAATCTACTCCCAAGTTCTTGGGGGAAATGGTGAGACTGCACTTTATCTTGAAAATTGAATGCACCTTCGATTGTGGCCACTGCCCTGTGGCAGATTGAAGACCTTAGAGCTCCCAGCTGGGTCTCCAGGCCTCCTGTGCCGACTGGCATTCTCCTACCTTTAGGCTTTCTTACATCCTTCAGTTTTCTCACATCTTTAAAGTACATATAGGGAAAGGGGCTGAAACAAGAAAACCTGTGATGAACAAGAGGCACGTGACTTACGCAACTTAATCTTCACAATAAGAGTAGCCTTATCCCTACGTTGCAGGTGCAGACACTGAGGAACAGAAACGCACTGTGCTCACACAGATAGCAATTTACAGGGGGAGATGCAGAGTCTGGTAGGTCTGACTCCAAGACATCTTCTCTTTCCCTTGTTCCAGGGTTTCTCTTAAACCAGTTCCCATGCCTCTTTGAATCCTTGAACTAGTATGCAGACTTTATGATGTAGATAGTAGTTTTACCCTGGACAAACAGCCAACCGGTGAAACCACTTTCTGATGTTTGCAAAGACCTAGATAAGAATACAAATGACTCCTGGGTGCTGTGAGGCCTTAGTGGGATTTCAGAAGCAGCTTATGTTCCCTCACAGTTCTAGCTCAGTGTATCAGTCAGATTTTTCTGCATTACAGACAAACCCCCAAACCCAATGGCTGACAGCAAATAGCATTTATTCTCTGGTTCACAGTTCTGAGGGCTGACTGTGGTTTAACTGATGGAGGCCAGGCTTGGTCTGGCCATGCTAGATTCTAGGCTTCTCCTGGGGCCCAGTCTCTTCCACCTGTCTCATTTCAGGTGCCAGTTTGAAAGGGCGGGGCCTACCTGGGGGCATTCTTTTTATGCCAGCAAGAGCCTTTAAAGCCTCATTTCTGCTCACATCCTATTGGCCAAAGCAAGTCACAAGGCCAAACTCGACATCATTCAGGCAGAGAAATACACTCCACCCATGAGGACAGGCTCTGCAAAGCCAGATGGCAAAGGGTCTAGCAAAGAAGAGTGTAGAACTGGGGATGCTGATCTGATCCAGCACACTCAGAAACTCAACTATCACAAAGAGACAGCGGTCTAATGGTGGCATTACTGCTCACATCAGACTTGAAGCTTTGCCTTCTGTCTCAACACGGAAATTTTCAGAACTTTTCACTTGGTATCTTTTGTAATGTCTTTGAAAATGACCTTCAGTGTGAGGTCCTCTACTGGACTTTAATTATATCAGATAATGTATTTTTGATTACAAAAATCACGTCAAATGTTTTCTTTTTAGTTACAGTTTTAGGCCCTAAGATTGCACTAATCTCTGCCTCACTCGGCAAAGGAGTGGCTGCCACTGTAAATGCTATAAAACCGTAGAGAAGAGTTTCCACAAACTGGTCCATTCCTATATAGGAAAACTCTACCTGCTAACGTTGAGACACTAGTTCAAACAGACCTCAGATTGTCGACGGTTGCAACCAGTGTCTGTCTCGGCATTCAGACATGAGAGGAGAGATTGTCCACACTGAGTGTTCCTCATCCTGGAGTTGGTCACTGAGAAGCTTTGCAGAGGAATTCCTGGAATGATGGCAGTTTACACAGGCCTTCAAGGAATTCAACCAGTCATTGATGAGTAAAAGCCAATAATCAGGGGCTTTGGGGACTAATTCATCTTCTTCCATATTTGGTGATCTGAGTTAACACTGCTGGGAGCTGTGATGACAATCTTCAGCGTGGCTCCTTCAGGAGAATCTTGCACCTGACTGTGCAGGTGGGGGCGTAAAAGCAGCTTCTGGGGACATAAGTAGTTTCATGTCTTCGAGTCAGTGACAGCAAAGCTTAGAGACCCTGTGTGCTGATGTGTTCCTGAAAGAAGTCCTCTGCTCTGCCTGCTTGAGGGTGACAGAAGCCCAAGAGGTGTTTATCAGACCTAAAGCCAAGGGGACCTAGTTTTCATTCTCCTCAGCCATGCCTTTAGGTTGTACCAAGGTCACATGTGTAGGGGGTTTGGCCAGCAGGCTCCAGAGAGCAGCACAGAATTAATTCATTTCCTGCCCTCCAGTGCAAGGGCTGATTTTTTTTCCTAGGCTTCAGATGGCATAAAATCACTGCAGGATGCGAGGGAGCCTCACAGGACACTGGATATGTCCCATGTTCCTATTGTTAGCACACCATCTTATTGGGCACCTATTTTGCTTTGAGCACTGAAGGTGGAAAAATGAATAAGATAAGGGTTCTGCCTCATGGACCTGCTATTCCAATGGGGTAGATGTGTGGTGACCAAGCACGTGAGACAGAGATCATTTCAGATTGTGACAACTGCAGTGGAAGTGCTCTGCAAGCCAAAATGAGTTTGGACTTTGGTCATAAGTGTGGAGGAAGTCACTAGGGGCTCCTACTATGGACATGAGATCATCACTGGCCACCAGGTCCATGCCCCATAGATGCCACCAGTTCAAAAACTAGAAACTGCATTTTCATCTCTCAGTTGATCCCAGTATAAATCTTTTCTACTCAAATGTGATGTCCTCAATGAACTCCCTTGATTAGCCCTGTAGGAAAAATGTTCTTTTAAAACATTTTACAAAAATTCTTTTCCAGGTGATTCTGTGAGATCTTTCATCTCCTTTCTCAAGAGACTTATTCAGGGGTAGTAGGAACAGCTTGCATAGAGTAGAATTTGTTTCATAAGCCATTTCTTAGGTCTTTATTATAATTCCTTAGGCAGAAGATGATTTTTAAAACACCCTTAGAAATAGACACTGGTGCTCGTAAGTTTGAGAAGCTGATGAAGCTTGCATAGATGGTAAGCTTGCATCTCATAAAAATACAGCTCATTCAGACCTGCTTTGCAGAGCAAAGACAGCTTGAAAGGAAAACTTCATGTTTCACAATTTTTTTAAAGAGGTGAAAGCAACAGTAACTCAAGTCTGGGGCTGAATATAGTAGAATTTATGGAGTATCACTTACTATGGCACACAATGTCAAGTGAAATGAAAGAGTGGGTGTGAGGAGATTAAAATAAGTATAGAATTTTCCTTTTTTATGTTATGACCAATCCTATAGGTCCTGCTAGGAAAATCAGTACTAAGTTGAATAAAATAAAGTAAGGGGTAAGGCGCCGTTGGGAAAGGCATAATGTCACAGAAGTTCTGTTGTGAGCCGGTGAGCTTCAAATGTACAGGTTCTAATTGTGTCTGGAATGATGGTAGCTACATGTTGAGGAATAATTGCATCATCAGAACCATCAGCTTTTCTGTGGCCCTCCTTGGGCCCCACTCATGCTCTGCAATGAAGACATTAAATGCTAGACTGAGTGCTGCCATGTGAGAAAGAGGGCAGAACATCAGTGGCCCCTGGTCTATTGCGTGTGGTCCTCACAGGAAGCTCGGTACTTGGGCATCAAGCTTTCTGACCACAGGGGCCTCCAGTTTGATTTCCTTTCTTTGGAATTTGAAACAGTGTTGCATTGGGACTGGAGTCTCTGAAGGAGAGGGGTTGTGGTAATGTCCATCCATTCTGCGGAGATGTGAGGAAGAACAGAATGCCAGGCCCTGGGCTAGAGTGTGGATGGATGGAGGGAAGTCAGTAGACCCAGGCTTTGGGGCTGGCCCTGCCCTTGCTTGAGTTCCCTTACAATCATTTTTTTGCTTCTATAAAATGAAAGGTTACATACATCTGGAAGGGAGTTTTGAGGATTTGGGCTATTTTATGTGGAAGCCAGAGTTGGCAGGGCTCCTAAGAATAGCCTAGGCTCGCACCCCATGCCCATCCATAGCCATAGGCAGTATCATTGCTTCCTCTTCAAGTAGATGCTGGTCCAGATCACATTTATCACATTAGTGAGTGATAATAAGTTCATTAAAGGTAGTACAACACAGACTATACTTTGCATACCTCTTGCCAGTATTTAATATTAATTCAAATTAATCATCCTTGACCAACCCCTCCCTCAATACACTAAGTCACTGTCCATTTAGAAGCCAACTCATCTTCATTCTTCTCCTTTTTCTCTTCTTTGGGTTGTTGTGAAGATTACTTAGTGTTTACATGTGTTTTATTTAGAGTGACTTCTACATAATAATAGTTCGATAAATGTTAACAACAGCACCAACAATTTGCTATTTTTCAAGATTTCTGTCTAGTGTGGCAGCTTTTCATACCAATGTGAGCCTAGCTCTTTGACCTCTACAACCCCACAAAGTAAAATATGATTGTGCTTTCATGCTGATGACTAGCGAGCTCCCCAACTCTTTCCCCCACATCCTTAAGTAACTTATAAAACATTCTCTACTGTGCATGTGCCAGAGGTGACAACTAGAAAAGTTTAGAGAAAGAGTGCTATCCAGATAAGACGGGGCACCTCTTTTCCTCAAGTTCATGAATGGGTGTTGATGGCTGTCATAGTTTGGGTTTCCCCAAAAGCAGATTCAGAGGTCAGGGTTTGGGGGCAAGTAGTTAATTTGGGAGGTCATTTCAGGAAAGGGAGTGGGGAAAGAGAGACAAGGAAAGGAAGAAGCCAACAGAGTGCATTGCTGAGCATTGTTGCTGTGGAACACTGGAGCATCGACCCACTGGGCAACTTGCAGCCTGCACCTCAGCCTTCCTGGGGGCACGTGAGCTGGGACATGTACCCCCCCCCAGCTCACTAATCATGGGTTAAAGGATGCTCGCGGTGGCCTTGATTCCCTGACACTTTGGACCTACTCCACAGGTGAGCAGTGAGAACCCACAGTAAAATGGCAGCAGGTGCCAGAGGTTGTAAGTTGAGCCAGGATACAAGGATGGCACGCATGCCACAGGGACATATATGTAGGGCATGGTCAGCATCTGCTACGGCGATCCAGCTTATTAATGCCATATTGTGTATATATACGCATATAACAAAGCCTGCCGAATTATGTTTATATACACGTATAACAAAGCCTGCCCTTTCAAACGACAGCTAAGACCCCATCATCTTGAAGACGAAGACGGGCTGTGAAAGCCTCACTCTTGCCTGCTGTGTGCCCTTTTGCTCTCGAGGGAAGCCAGTGGCACCCTCTTTAGCATTCTGCTGCCATGCTTACTGCAGTAACAGAGGCCAGTGTCACTCTTATTACTTCACCTGTTGTATCTCTTGTGAAACTCAGCCTTTAGCCAGCATCGTCTGAGTGGCTGCTCTGGCAATGGCTCAAACAGTGAGCCTCCTTCACCTCATTTCTCTCAAGTAATTTGATTCCATCATACCATCAGAATTGCTTTTATGGGTTGGGAGGGGGTTGATGGGAAGCTGTTTTGAGATTTAAAAAAAATAATAAATTCATTGCCCTATACTTCCCCATATACCCACCACACTCTCCGTCTGCATTCCTCTTCCTCTCTTTCCCATGCAGGACAGGGCTGTGTGTGTTCGGGGAGGTTGGTGAGGAATGTTCTGAGCAAAACATAACTCATCTCACATTTCATCTCCTTTGACCTGGGCTCGTAAAGTGTATTGTTTCATGTCCATTTGGTCCCCACACCAGAACTCGTTTGCTAAGATAGAAAAAGATTGTGGTTATCCTCTCTGAAATATCAAGCAAAGTGTAATTTTGCATTGAGAGTCAATGTTGACAATCCCAGTTCAACTGATGTTAACATTTCGATAAACCCAGTGATACGTGATCCCCCTCATTTAGGACAGAGACTTTCATCAATGCTGAAAATCCCATGTTTAATAAGTGCATGCTATTTTTAGTTTACTTGAGTCTGTGTGTAAATAGAAAAAATAAAATCAGCACGCTTTCCTCATTAAAGACTTGAGGGGGAGGGAGGGCTTAAAAGTGGACATGAATTTAGTGTGCAGATTTCCAGAGAGTTTTATTTGTTTAACTGTTTCTTCTTATTTCTGGATATTTATAGCCATTCCACCCCAATTTGGGGCTTATAGTCACCCTGAGGGCTGGTGAGTATGGCAACCACTTTCTAAATAATATGCAATGGACATGGGGATTTATGATTCCATACAAGTGTTAGTATTTTATCGCAGCCTTGGGCTAAGTGCCCTGCTGGGTAGGGCTGAGAGTATGGACTAAACCCCCTTTGAGGTGAAGGCCACTACAGAAGAAATTGTGCCACTAAAAATAAAATATTTTGGTACATAAACAATAGTTTTTACATTTGTGAGCTTTGCCTGGACATTGATCTCCCAGATTGCTTTCTTCTTACAACTGCTAGAGAGGCATCCACAGTTAAAGTCGAGGTGACTCCTGGAAACTGGGCTGGAAAGGGATGCTAGGGGACAATTCAAGAAACAGAGGCCCTGGGTCGACTGTAAATGTTAGATGGGCTTAATGTTTTAAAGCATGGATTAATTGTACCTGGTATCCTGTCAGTTTGATTTAAAATTTTTTTGTGTGCTAAGAACTTCTCAGAAGTAATTGATTTAAGGTATTACCATATGCTTCTGTATGCTTTAGCAATCTGTAGCTGCAAGCAGACCCTCACTCTAAGTTTAAAACAAAAGTTGATCGTTGCTTCTTCCTCCAAAAAGGGCTGTTTTATTAGCAGCATAAGTTATATCTATATTTATTTCAGTAGACTATGCTAGATTTTCAATAGAAAATGTTTGAGTTTTGTAACAAGGGGACAATGTTTGTTTCCACATAGGAGCCTATAGACAAAGTTAAAGATATTGGAGAATTATCAACAAGAGCAAAATGAAAAAAAAAAAGAAAGAGAGGAAAACCGTCTAGGGTAAGGTCAAAACCAGATTCACTCTCACTGTGTTGAAAACATTCCCGGTTTTCCCCAATTCCAACAAATAGTTCAGTGGCCGGGTAGAACCTTCAGTGAGTCTTCATTGCTGTATCTTTCTGCAACTTGATGAAAAGAGAAATATCGGGTAATAATTGAGTAACAAAAAATGTCTAAAGTGGTATTTGATGTACCATGGATGAAAAGCATTGCAAACTCAACTTGCTGTTTCAGTTTTTCCCCTCTTTTGTTTTGTCCCCCCTTCTCCCTCTTTTGTTTTGATGTTCTGTTGACAGAATTTGTCCCCTCATGGTTTAAGTACTCACTGCTTTGTAGAGAGAAAACAGGTGAGTTATAAAATGTGTCTGAGCTTCTAGCTATAAAAGGTACTGATTAGCCTAAAGCTATCCTTAATGGCTTTAAATGTGGTCAAGAAAATATAATTAAGTATATATCCTGACACGTTAACTAACTAGAAAGATACATACATTATTTTAAACTTACTTACGTTTCTGTTGGGAGTGTACATCGCTACAGCTGCTTTGGAAAACTGGCAGAATCTGCCAGAGTTAAACATCTGGATAACCTCTGGACCCGTAGCCCCAACTCCTGGGTGTACTGTCAACAGAAACAAGTGCTTGTGTTCACCAAGTGGCATGTATGAGAATGTTCATGGTAGCTTTATTCACAATAGCCCCAAACTGGAAGTAACCGAGTTGTCCATCAACACTAGAATGGGTAAATTGTGGAATATTCATTCATGCAATGGAATACAAAACTACAATGAAAAAGAATGAGCTTCTGCTCTATGTGTGGATATAGCATGGATATATGGATACATGGATAAATCAGGCAGGCATAATATTGAACAAAATATAGACTGCACATTGTCCATGTATATGAAGTGGAAAGACAGACAAAACTAATCTATGATAATAGCGGAGGGAATAGCAGTTCCTTCAGGGGATAGATATTGACCTGGGACAAGGTAGCTTTCTGGGGTGTTGGAAATGTTTTATATCTTGATTTGGGAATGGTTATATATATACATATGTGTGTGTATGTAAAAATTTAGCAAGCAATTTAAATACAAAAGTGAATTTTTAAAAATCTTGTATAAATTGTGTAAGTCGGCTTCACCATTTACAACAAAAGTTAATTTTAATAATCTATCCTAATGAATGAGGAACTAAGCAGATCTTGAGTGACAGAAGCAGATTCTACGCACACCTGGGCACGTGTGCGCACGCACAAACACACAAACTCTGCACGCTTGGCCCTGGATTATTAATGGCTGGTTCGGCCTCATTGACCCTCATACTTGGAAGAGATTTTGTATGTCATCTAATTCAGTGATTCATCTGAAGCTTGTCTGCAACCTTCCCTCTGGGTGGCCATTCTGCTTTTGTGAACATAAGTCCCCTGGTGACCAGAATACGGTCGAGACCTTCTGAGGCAGGCCTTGCTGTCATCGGGAGACCATCCCTGGGCAAAACTCTGCCCTTGTCTATTCACTGGCCTTGCTCGTAACCCTTGGGGTCTTGCAGTTAAGTGGACAAAGGATCATGCTGTTGCTGTTTACCCTGAACATCATACTTTATGTTGTATACATATGCTGCTGAAAAGCAAGTATGTTTTCAGGGATATTTATCTAGATACTTACCTCCCCTTTTAATTAATTACAGCACATCTTCCCACCAGGAGTTGTGTTTTCTCAAATGCATCTTCTCAATAGTTTTCCCTCAGGGATGAAATAGGATAATGTGGTTATGTCATTCTGCTTGGACGTATCAGAATCCCTTGGCCCTTCCCATACTCTAGGGCTAAACACCCTTGTCTTCCCAGTAATTAGCCTTTTCTGCTGTCCATACAAAGGCTCACGAGTCCACAGTCCATTCATTCAACACATATTTATTGATCATCTTCTATGTGCCGGCAATGTTTTAGGGATACAGTGATAAGTAAAAACAGGTGTGGCATCTGTCTCCTTAGGGCTTTTGCTCTATGAAGAATTATTAATCAAACATTTACATAAATCAATGTCAAATTGCAACTATGGTGTGCGCTGTGAGGAAAAGGTACGCGGTGTTATGAAAGCATAAGATGGGTAGTCATCCGTCTCGGAGGAGCCTTCCCTGTTGGAGTGTTGGCTGAGCAGAGGGCAAATGTTAAAACAAGCTGGGGGAAAGAGAGAAATATCATTTCAGGATGAGGAAACAGCATGAGCAAGGCCTTATGGTAGGAAGGTGCAAAGGAACATGCCACATTCAGAGGACAGAGAGAAGGCCGGTGTGGCTGGAATGCGAAAGCGAAGAGCAAGACAGCATGAGAGAAGAGTCAGACCCCTCAGGGGAGAAATGTTGGCATTAATTTGGGGAGTGGTTTGAGGACAGAGCAGGCGTCAAATGCTTGTAAAGGACGTTCCTTGGAAAGTAGCTGAACAAACTAAAGAGAACAGGTTTTAAGAGAGTAGCTTTGGAATGGAAATACTACATCCAGGTCCAGGGTGTGGTCTGGGGAGGAGGGAAGGTGGGAGTTGTTGTCAAAAAACGACCAGGTCAGGGAACTGGCAGGCCAGGTGCTGGGTGGGTCATCTTCCTGGATGCTGAAACTGCCCAAGGTTATAGCAGTCCTTGAGGTGGAGATGAAAACGATAACTGAGTGCCAGAGGTTTGGATGAATGTGGGAAAGTGACCAAGAGGTCATACATAATTGAGAAGAGACCACAGTTGCCATGGTTCTGAGAGAACTTTTATAATTTCTCTGCTGGGAATTACTCCTTCTAAAGGTTAATGCGGATGGCCATTCCAACTGAGAGTGATTATGGTTTTATTAGCTTTTTACAGCCCTATAATTTTACTATTTAAATACTTCTTAAACATATCAAAACGTTGGAGAAGATTGTCATGGGAAGAGAATAACTAGGGAAAGCTAAGACACAAATCTAGAAAGGCCCCCGGGGTATATAATGACAAGCTAAGGTGCTAAAGTTTACTGTGTAGGAGCTGGAGAGTCGGCCAAGGCTGCCATTGTTTTGTGTAAGGTGGTGGTAACTATACTTCAGGAAGAGTCACCTGGAAGTGGTGTGCTGGATAGATGGAAGAAGGGGAGAAGACTGAGGGGCACAGTTACAAGTCACCTGCTGTTGTCGGGCTGAGAGCTGATCCGACCTCGGATAAGATCAATGGGAAAAGAAGGAAAGAACAGGGTGGTGTAAGATCCTTCAGAGGGATGCTGTCTGTAGGACCCGGTTACCAGCAGGGGAAGCAGCCAGATACTGCAGTGACTGGGGAAGAGGTAAAGCCAGAACCAGAAAGTCGGGAAGGATTCCTTTTGTGGAGGAATACGCATTGCATTTCTGGTCTGGAGCCTGTCAAGGGGAGGCATCTGGGTGATTACAAATGTTGGTGTTAAACTCAGGGAAAAGGTGGACTGAAAAGCCTCCTCTGGGTAACCCCTAACCACACATGCCCATCCTGGATGCCTTCTTTTTCTTTGCAGCCCACAAGGACTCCTGCTTTCTCCCCATCTACTTTCCCTCACCTTTTCCATCAATTCCTTGCTGCTCACAGCTTGCTTCTGAGGACAATGTCTCCTCTGCTTCCCACGTATAGTTCCCTACCCCAGACATTCTATCTTTTCCTAGAAAGCCTCCCTAAGTGCTCTTCATCTATGTCCCCACATCCCTAAATGCCCTTGTCCTGCTGTGTTGCGGTTGCCTCTTATTTCCTCCCCCCAGACTTTGGGCTTTAAAGACAGGGACTCATTAAAAATGTGTCTGTCTATCTGTCTATACATATGTGTATATGTATACATACATACTCTTTTCTAGTTAGCTAATTCATTAAACAAATTATTATTTAATTAACAGGTTTTTCTAACTTTAAGAGTTTTACATTTTGAAGCCTTAATTTAAGGAAGGGATGAAACAATGCAAAACAAACCCATAATCCCAAATGTCATAGACGAATTTGCAAATTTGAGAACTTAGGCACATTTTTCATATGACAGTGACCACGTGGGGCTTGGCCCTGCTTTATTTTCTCCCCTTTCCTGATATACTCCCTAACAAAGCATGTAGAAACCTAATTAGAAAAGCAACATTTGTTTTTGGAAGTGGGGACGAACAACTCCTCTCTCTTACTTCTCTCTCACATTTTCTCTGAAAGTCCACTGAGATTTAAACCATTAGTATGAACTACTGGAATATGTATTTGCCTTCCAGTAAAACTGGGTCTTTTAAACCTCAGATCTCCCCATTTCAACAACACCTCTCTTTCTTCGTCTGCATGAACAATGTCACGGGAGCCTCCCTAATAAGATGATGTCCTCATGGACATATTGATGGATGATGCTTGTAGTATCAGCTCAGACATCTGAGTTTAGGATGTTGGGAATGGCAGACATTTAATGGATGCTCCTAGAAAAAGGAGCCAGGGGAGGTCAAATAGGTAGGAGGAGACACAGAAGAAGGCAGTGTTGAAAAATCTAGGAGGAGAATCTGCAAATCTATAGAGACAAAGTAGATTAGTAGTTGACAGGGGCTGTGGGGAGGGGAGATTGGGAAATGACTGTTAATGGGTACAGATTTTCTTTTTCGGACAGTGAAAATATTCTGGAATTAGTGGTGATGATTGCACAAATTTGTGGACATATTAAAAACCACTGAATTGTATACTTTAAAACAGTTTAAAAATCTTTTTTAAAAAGTTCAGGAGGGGGCTTCCCTGGTGGCACAGTGGTTGAGAGTCCGCCTGCTGATGCGGGGGACACGGGTTCGTGCCCGGGTCCGGGAGGGTCCCGCGTGCCGCGGAGCGGCTGGGCCCGTGGGCCATGGCCGCTGGGCCTGCGCGTCCGGAGCCTGTGCTCCGCGGTGGGAGAGGCCCGCGTACCACAAAAAAAAAAAAAAAAAAAAAGTTCAGGAGGGAAGACGTATTGAAATATGAAAAACTAGTTAAACACATTTAATACCAAAAGATGAAGAGTGATTGAAAGGCTATGGGCCTTCTTGATTAGGAAGCCAGTGGTGAGCTTGAAGAGAGTAGTTTCAACGGAACAGTCACTCCCGTCTCTTCTTCTTTCTGCCCCATAAATAAGTAACTTACAAGGTTATTCTTGCACGTATTTTTGTCTCTGTTGGCAGAATGTCTGATGATTCTGCAAGTTCTCGAATGTGCTTGGTTTATATTCGCTAAAGGATGAATTTTAGAAACTGATTATGTGTGCTCGTGTTCACCAATGTATTATAAGTGCATCATTCTTCCTGCCCTTCTAAAACCAAACCTGTACTACAAAATCAGGTCATTTCATATTGTCTTCATGTGAAACATCATTTCCAATGGCTCTTCATGGAACAGGCATTACCTTCCTTGAACTCGCGCAGTAGCTTTCAGTGGTATGGCTATGTGACAGGTTGCTCGCTGTGTCTTGTGCCAGCTCACTGATGGAGTGCTGCTGAGCTCGCGACCCTGCCTCAGCCACATGTAGTCTCTGACCCACGTTTACTTGATTTGTAAACTGAGGGTAATAAACATTAATCTGACACCTCATATGAGAAAGTTATTTGAAAAGGTTGCGGGAGGGTTTAAGCAACCGTAAATACATTTTAATAGACGTCGTACAACTGAAGAGACAGTTAGTCCTTTATTGCCTTTCAGCTCTAGATGGGCATAGGACCAGCCCCCTTAATGCCTTGCATATAGGTTCACAGGCTTCATATACTGTGATGCGCAGTGTAGAGTGTATACGTTACCGAGGTCTCCCTTGCTCAGTACTAATTGGTTGAAATGAATACAGTTTAAATGAGAAACACCCAGTACCACACCATGATTGACTTCTCTGTTGCCTTTGCCTTTTAAAAAAAATTTGTTTTATTCTGTTCTTCATTTAGGTTTTCCAAACGAGCCTGCTGCAATCATTGCCCTCAGCACCATTAAGGAATGGCTGGCCAAGAATCAGCACCAGGTAGGAGAAAAACACAATCAGTGGGCATACAAGATGCTGGAATTCGATGCTCAGTTTTGAAAAGGCAGATACATTTATTCTATAAATATCAAGTCGACCTAGTCATTGAGCCAAAGCTAGCTGATGCTGCTTCATTTGGGTTACATGGGTGATTGAATATTTTCCTGTAATTAATTGGCTGAAGGGATTATGTTGATTGGTTTCAGTGGTGAAGATGGGCAAAATGATCAGATTCATTTAGCCATGATCTCATTTTTATGTCTTTAGAGAATATGGATTTGTGTGTAAAGGACAGAACAGGGTGGATGTCGTTAAGATGAAGAATTCAGGGATCATCTGGTGCTATTTTCCTTAAAGAGCTAAGTTATCTTTGTTGACAGGGGATTCCTGGTGTTTGGTAATTTTTTCAGTAATCTAAGATCTCTATTTATAACTAATCACTTCTATAAAGTGACTTCTGAGTGTGCTATTGGATAATTGATAGCTAAATCGTCATGATCAGGATTTTTATGAAACTAAGGTCTTCCATCAAAGTGTTCATCATGCCTCCGATTCTGCTTATTTAATAAGAGCTTTGGGGTATATGTAGTGATGAACAGGAGACTTACTCAAGTAAACAAGGCAATTCAATAAGTAGAGATGCTATGGAGGCTTAAATTTCAGAGGTTTAGCAATTAACATGTTATTACAGCAAATAGGTTTCACACAACACACAATGTTGTGCAGTTTTCTTCCAATTTTGGTTTTCTCCTCATATACTCACATGAGTGCTGTAAAGAATTTTGTTCCGTTTATGATGGCCCATGAATATAGCTTTCTCCTCGGTAGGAGATGGATTATTTGGAAATGTTTGGACATGGAAAGAGACTATGGGAGTTTCCTAATGAGAGATAAGCTCTCGGTGCTCTTGTGTGTTTAAAGAAACAGCAGCATCATTTTTGCGAATTACTGTAATTTCAACATTTTTAAAAGAGACACGAACATTGTTAATTTCAAGTAGAAGTAAAGACCTCACGGCTAAACATACTTTGGTGCTTGCTGTTTCTTTTCCTCTTACTTTAAAAGGTATATACATATGACAACTTCAATTTAGAGAATAACTGTAGTAACCTCTAAGATGCAGAAAAAAATAACTAAAATAGCCAGTTTACAAAACATTTCTTTGACATGTAATTTATTTTCACAACAATCTTACAGAACGTCTAGGTTAGGTATTGCTATCATTATGCTCATCTAGAATCAAAAGGTTAAATGACAAGCTCAAGACTTTGGAGTCTCAGAGCCAAGAGTCTGACCTGCCTCTCCTTGGAATGCCCCTGAGGCCAGGGAGAGATGTTCAGTCCCTTTGAAAATGGGTAATCTTCAATATATCTCTCGGTCATAGTAAAGGCTCCTGGACCATATGCTTGGCAGAAATGTAGTGTTTCAAAGTTAAAAACTAACAAGTGAGCTGGTATATTGGTATAAATTTATCATTTCCACTAAAATAATAATCCGAGGATATTTCCCACTGTTGGAAGTTCCCATGTGCCATCTTGGCATGGGATGGGAGTACACATAACTACACAAAACATCAAGGAGTTGATGACGAAGAGCAAATGTGTTGGTCACATTTACAGCTCATTGACAAATTCGACTGATAGACTGTCTCTAAACGATTCAGAAAGTTATTTTTCCTAGATGTTTGTTAGCTTAGTGTTTCCTACTTAGCGTTTTTTTACTCTGATCTCCTTACTAGCCTACTCTGTCTGAGTCCTTTCTTTTGCTTTCATATTCTTTTCTTGCTCATGTCTTCGTTTCATTGTAGAAAATCTAGATAATTTGGATTGAGAAACAGAACTTAGTTATTGCCATTGCAACTTTAAACATAGCCTGTGCTAATTCTCTTTTCAGTGCGCCTTGGCTAAATGAATTTGAACAAGTCAAGTTTTGCCTGATAACTGAATTATAAGTGGTAGGACATAGATAAAAGCTATACAAATGGATTATCCAGCAATATGTTGTATTTTTTGCTCTGTTAACAAACAAACTAGGTTAAGGACTTATTCACTTGTCTCTTCATTGCAGTATGCTTTTGGCATCTTGATTGTTTAAGCTATGTATTCATTAATTCACTCATTTGATGAAAATTTATTAAATCCCACGAAGCCTCACACACTTTTCTAATACTAGGGGCAGAGCAGTGAAAAACAAAATCTTTTCCTTATGATATTCATAGTCTGGGAAAAGAGAACTATAAATGAAACAAATAAATAAAATAGGTCAAAGAGTACAAAGTAAAACAAGGTAATTGAGTAGTGAGTTTTGGGGGCATGTGGTTTTAGAGAATGTAGAGGTTGCTCTGAGGACATAATCCAGGAACAAAGCTTTGGACCTATACAAGTGGATTATCCAGCAATATGTTGTATTTTTTGCTCTGTTAACAAACAAACTAGGTTAAGGACTTATTCACTTGTCTCTTCATTGCAGTATGCTTTTGGCATCTTGATTGTTTAAGCTATGTATTCATTAATTCACTCATTTGATGAAAATTTATTAAATCCCACGAAGCCTCACACACTTTTCTAATACTAGGGACAGAGCAGTGAAAAACAAAATCTTTTCCTTATGATATTCATAGTCTGGGAAAAGAGAACTATAAATGAAACAAATAAATAAAATAGGTCAAAGAGTACAAAGTAAAACAAGGTAATTGAGTAGTGAGTTTTGGGGGCATGTGGTTTTAGAGAATGTAGAGGTTGCTCTGAGGACATAATCCAGGAACAAAGCTTTGGACGATGGGAAGGAGCAGGCCAAAGCACACAAAAGTCTTGAGGAAGGACATTGCACACAGAGGGAAGACGAAGCAACCCTGAGGGGAGAATGAGTTTACTGTTTGCAAGAGGATAAGAGAGAGAGTGTGGATGGAGCACAGGGATGAAAGAATAGCAGGAAACAAATTTGGACAAATGGTCGGGTCAGATCATAGAGTGTTGTGGTTTCATGGAGAGACTGTGATTTTTCAGTCTTTTGATGGGAAATCATTGAGGGTTTGGGGCAGGGAGTAGCATGATCAGATTCATCTTTAAAATGACCAAATTCGGGGGCTTCCCTGGTGGCACGGTGGTTGAGAGTCCGACTGCCGATGCAGGGGACATGGGTTCGCGCCCCGGTCCGGGAAGATCCCACATGCCGCGGAGCGGCTGGGCCCGTGAGCCATGGCCGCTGAGCCTGCACGT
>NC_041227.1:39828404-39839104 GCF_002837175.3 Physeter macrocephalus
GGCTGGGCCCGTGAGCCATGGCCGCTGGGCCTGCGCGTCCGGAGCCTGTGCTCCGCAGAGGGAGAGGCCACAGCAGTGAGAGGCCTGAGACCCCCGCGCACAAAAAAAAAAAAAAAAAAAAAAAAAAAAGACAATTCTGGTTGCTGCTTGGAGAATGAACTTACAAGATGTAAGAGTAGAAAAGGGAAGACTAATTAAGGGGCTCCTACAGTAAATCCAGGCAAGGGACCAGTGTTCTTGGGAATACAGTGATGGTGGTAAAGGAGGCAACAGCATCAGGTTTAGAAAATATTTTCTCTGAACAACAGTTGATTTGATTCTATCTCATTACACAAATCACACATTACAATAGCAAAATAGTCCTGACTGGGACACTTGGGCCCAGTGGACGGGACTGGGAAAAACACGTTCTGTTCATCCACCATCTGCTTGTTTCATTTGCCCAAAGTCTGACCTGTGAGCGTGCTGTTGTCACCACATATTTAAGGGGACTCGGGGACTTGAGGGAGCCCAGCTGAACAAATAGTACAGTTGGCTCTGACTGCATTGGCGCTAACGCAAGAGATGGAGCAGAGGTTTAATTAAAAAAAAAAAAAAAAAAGGAAGGAGAATCCTCAAGAAGATATTATTAGGGCACATCAGTGACCTTCCAGAACTAAAAAAATATAATGACTTCTGGTTGAAAAACTGAAAAACAAAAGAGAATATTCACTGCTGAGAATTGAATGATTGCTCTGTGAAGACCAGAGAGATGAATTAAACACAGAACAGAAATTCAAAGAAATGGCAATCATGACTGCAGAGATAAGGTATGAGGCAGAGAGACCCAGGGATCAGACGTGCAGTGGGGCGAGCAATGGAGATTACCCGCTGGCATTTTGGGCTAAATTAAGAATTAAGAACGTGTGAGTTCAGAAAATCAGGAGAAAAGAATATCAGAGTTGGCTATAAAAAAAAAAAATTGACAGCATGTGGCATGATAACGTTTCCCAAAGCTCCCATTTTTCTTAAGCAGAAACTTTACTAAAGAGACAAGTGAGCAAAACAAGGGGTCGTTATGGAAACGAGCAGCGGAAATGGGGCACTGACTTCTACTTCCGGGTGGATGCTCTGCGTCATCATCTGCGGTTTCATGCATTCCTCATTTGTCATGCTGTCTAAAAATACCGTTCCTTGTGAAATAGTGATTTCTTCACTCCACAGTTCTGAGGCACCCCTTTCCTATCAGGAAGTTAGCCTAAGCGGTGTTTCTACCGTGCCCGTTCTGTTGATCCACCTTAGGGACTCACATGCCATCTGGCTATCGGTCTATGGAGCAATGTATGTATTTATAAGTTTTTCCATAGATAGCAGAAGAATAGGATGGCTTTCATTTTTAAAAGCCACAAATAGCTTGATACTGGGAGCTGTTTGCCCATTATGGAGGTCATGTTCAGTGATTTCAAATACCCCAAGGGGGCAACCATCCCACAGCTCAGAGTGCTTGTGGTTAAGGCTTCCAGGAAGTCACCTTAGGGGGTAAGGCATCCAAGATGAAGATTCCAAGCCCGAAGATCAATGGGTTTCCCAGGCACTTTGAAACCTGGAAACCCTAAGGTATTGTACTAATCAGGCCTCAGTTATAGTGTGACACAAACCTGGAAACCCTAAGGTATTGTACTAATCAGGCCTCAGTTATAGTGTGACGCAAACCTGGAACCCCCGCCCCTCTGCCAGTGATAAAGCAGCCGACAGATGGGCAGAAGCATAGCATTCTGGGAGCTCTAATTAAAGCTGTGGCCGTGGGCAGCCGTGGTTCAGAGGGGAGGTTATGGTTCCCCTGAGACCAGGCCCCAGCTGCATCTCTGCAGATCTTTGAGGATGTCATTTCCAGAAACCTTCCCATTCATTTACTTCATGGGAATTCCCTAATCTCCCCTCTCCTAACCACAGACCCCTCTTCCCCAAGCCGACCCCCTGTTCTGGGGTGGGAACAATTCAATGGAGGAACCTCTGGTTTATCTTTGAAGGCCCTCTGTAGGCACCTGGCTTGACTTGGGGATCACTGGCAGGGAGGAACCCCAGCTCTGCATTTTCAAAACCAAAATCAGTTTTCTTCCGTGTAGGAGGAAGGTGGAAGTTTTTTCTCATTGCATGCAGATTTTGGACCTTTGCCTAGCATAGAATACTTTTTAACTGTGCTTTTAGCACGAACAGATTGTTGTTAAAAATGTTAAATATCATCTACTTGTCATTTAAATTGTTTACTCTGTGCCTTCCAAGGGAAACACGACCCTTGTGGTATTGCTGTTTGTCACTTTGGGTAGTGTGCCTACAGATGTGGCAGGCCATCCTGAGATGCTGTGTGTATGTGGCAGTGTGGCACCGAGACAGACGCCCAGCTCTGCACCTTGTTGTGAGCCCAGGTCCCAGACTTTATTACCCAGTGTGGTCTAGGCCCCAAGGTCAACTGACGGCAGCCAGAGAACAGAACTAGTTTTGGGCTCATCGTTGATGTTCTTTAGAAGTTAAGATACTGGTTTCTGGCTTCACTGTCATCCTCCCCTGCCTTCCAACATTTAGCCACACAATCCGCAAAGTATCGAAAAGGGTGAACACATTCGTCTCCCTCAGAGCCCAGAATTGGGAATCCACTGAAGACAGGCACATTCAGGCTCCTAAAAGTTTCATCTGCTGTGCTCGTGCTAACTTGACAAGATCAGGGTCACAGCCACTTGCTTCCCCACCACAGATCAGAGGAACCGTTGCACTTTAGCTTCTGGCGCCAAGACTATTTTATTCCCCTTCTTGGCAGAGGTTTTTGAACATATGCAGTGTTAAAAATTGTTTGTCACTTTTATTTCAGAATCATATTATGGATCACCAAAAAAACTCCAAGAAACAGTGTGAGGCCTGCCTTATGTCACTGACACAGAACACCCTTAGGATCTGTGTGGTTCTTAACCGGGGGGCTTAAATGAGACATGAAATGATGCTTACATTTCTGATGGGAAAATTATATACGTCACACCAAGTTTCAATTCCTGTGGACGATTGTTTACAGAAATACAAAACAAGCACCATCCTTCAATTCTGCAGAAGACAGTGGTGTGGTTAACATTCAGAAATCTGGAAGGAGCAGATGAGTTGCCCCGTGTTCTCCTTGGGGGGTGTCTTCTTATGTCTAGAAGCATCGTTTGAATATCTGTGCTGGCCTTAGTTTCTGGAACAATTTAAGTTTAAGATATGTGTGTATAGAAAAATAAATGCCATCCTAAAATCTTCACATTCTGTGCAGGAATGTGGTTATGGTACTAATACCCATCATCCTAATATGCTGCTGTAAAAATGTATCCTTTGACTAAGCCCAAGGCTGGTCTTCAGGTGGAACCCATGATGCTTATTGCCTGTGACATAATGGAAGAAAAGTATTCCCAGACTTTGCGCGTGTGCCGTGTTCCTTTTGCTCTTCAAGAACCCTCATGACTTGCAAACAGTTTGTTATCTCTCTCCCTCCATCTTCTTTCTTCCCTCTCTCCCTCCCTCCCCTCTTTCCCACACACACGCATTCACTCACCCACTCACTCACTCATACACATAATACTTTTCCGTTCTCAGGCTGTCTTTGTTGAGGTTTGTGACAGTTACATTGATGGTCAGATGTGAGTTTTGGCTCTTCATCTTGTGATTCTAAATACCCATTGTCAGAATAAAAGCCATGCCCCAAGGTAGCTTCTGCCTTTCTTGGTGGGAGGCAGTGTTCAAGCGCCAGGTGTCACCATAGACTGCCCACCTGAGAGCTTGCCAGTGGGCAAGTCCACTGGCCTCTCCATCCCCACGCTGCTTTAGCATCTATTCCCAACAGGCACGCCTGAGTTTTGCAGCCAGAAATTAGAGCCTCTTGCTGTTGTTTCCGGGTTTCTTAATCCTGTTCCCATCAGTAAGAATCACAAGAGATGGAGTAATATAAGTTGTGCTGCTTTAGTTAGTGAGCCCCCTGCCAGTTAGCCAGTGTGCCTAGGGTAGGGAGGGCTTACTCAGACACTTCCAGGCATTGAGGTAAGGATGCCCAAGCACCCTTTTCCCTAATCTAACTCTACCTGGACAACTCTTTTAAAGTCTAATGATCTTTTTTCTCCTAGCAGGGGATGTCTCTATAATCAAGGTCCCAGGGTGCTCTAGTGGTATCAACCTACAGTCCCAGGTAGTTTAGGGGTTGATTTCTGTGCTGACATATAAATAGCACATGTCCTCCTCTGCCAGCTCTGATATGTCCCGTGACTTGTGTTTGGGACACATACTATTCATATTTCTACAACATCTTCCCAAAACTTTCTTCAAGGTAGGTATGTTTAATTTTATAGATGTGGCAGTTAAGGTTCAAGGGAAAGGGAATTCCTAAGATCAACTAGTTGGGCAGTTTGGTGTTCTACTCTAACCCTGCTTCTGTGCCCAGTGGCAATTATTTCAAAGTAACCAAACTTAGTCACTCAAAGTATTGTACATCTGTGAGCATGGGACCCAAAATCGGCTGATGAGAGTCTTCTCCTGGGACTTTTTTTGCAAACTGGAGTTGAGAAGGGAAAATTAGGGCCCACTTTGGTGGTGGAGCGGGGCCATAGGAGCTGCCAGTGGCCATGTTACCTGCCATCATTTTTGGGGGGGCGGGGATATCTACTTTAGGAGGATATTTTGCTGAAGGTGTCACTGATTATTGAGGAGGCTGCAGAGTCAACAAGCCCATTTTGCTGGCTTGAGTGAAGAATCACAACTGAGGCAAAGTGTTGGTTCTTTTAGCAAAACAGAATAACCTCTTATTCTTAGTATTAATATCTCAAGCTAATAATTCTCAACTAGAGAAAAGGAAAGGTTAAGAATAATTTGGAAGTTTGTTCCCCCAAACTGCATGTTTTAAGTAGTTTATCCTACCCCTTTCACAGAACTCCTCTTATGTGGAACCACTGCTTTCAATGGAATTGCTCCAGGTCTTTCAAACATGTTGGGTTGGGAAAAAAATATTTAGGGTCACTGTTCTCAATAGCAAAGTGAGTAAGAGCTCTTTTAAAAGTTCAGGCTTTCAATACTTACTTTCATGCAGGGGGCAAATCATAAGCTTGTTTATTTTCTGATGGCTGTATCTTCCTCTGTATTGTAACCTTGTGGTAAAGAAACATGTGGGTTTTAATGGAAGCCGGTACTGGGTAGAAACCAAGAATAAGTAGCCTGAGACAGGTGAAGTAGAGATTCTCTACAATTTGTATTTAAGTGAACAGTTCTTAAAAATGGAGGAAGAGGTTTGCTCAGATGACATGAGCAGAATGTTCCTAAGAATTGGGATTTGTGTTTTTGAAAGAAGATGGGTCTCTTTGCAAAATATGGGTTGGAGGTCCACAAGACTATAGGACAACTTCCAAGCCTGCAGGATTGTATCAAGGAAGCCACCATGTAACTGTAGCTCCTCACCTCTTTCACGGAGCCAAAATGAGACTTATGGCTACTGGAAGTTGGGTGGGAGGAGGTAAGGTGCAGTTCACTACTGGCTATTATTATCCCAAAGAGGGAGGTTGGTATAAAAATTAGAACATTGAATGAAAAGTCAGAAAATTTGGGTTCTAGTCAGGTTAATCTACTCCCTTGTATAACCGTGGACAGTTAAGTCCATCTTTTGGTACTCCTTATCTGTAAAATGGGGAATGTGGGCCATGTCTCTTCCAGCTCCAGAACCATCGCCACTGGTATTGTCTTCTGGCACAGTCCCACTGATTTAGCCACAGTCATGTCTTTGCCCAGGTCATCAAGGCACAGTCAGACCAACAGAAAACTTTGTCCTCTCTGATTCTCCAGGCGATGCCCCAAAGATCAAGCATCATTTACATTTGCTGTCAGATGCCTTTAAGATGATCCTTAACTTCCAGATGAGTGTATCTTTAGAGTCAGTATCAACAACCTTGACCCACTTAGTGTAGGAAAAGAGGCTGCCATATTGCTTTTCTGTAAATGATCTGGATTATATGGTGGTTTCAAAGTAGACAACATTTAAAACTCCTTATGAAATTAAATCTGCTGATTATCCAAATGATGTGACATTTTTATAAATAGAAAATAAACTTCTGAGCATGTGGTTGGATCTACATCTGACACAGGGATAAAAATGACACTGAGAGGTCCTGCTGAAGGACATTCTACAGCCATTTTTGTAAGCTGAAAGCATGTGCCTTCCTTCTTGCTGGGCAGTGGGGAGAAACAACCCTTTGCCTTACTCTCCACTTGAATTGAATAGGACTCATGTGCTGCCCTGATTGAATGGAAAATCAGCAGTCCTGCCACTGTCATCTAGCTCAACTCAGGAAAGAACAAGAAAGATACTTTCTCATTCTGGTGGAGTTAAATGATTTGCCTGTGAGAGGCAATCTTAGCCAGATCTCCGCTTTAGATGGAAGCTGTGGCCAGATGTGTAGCCATCTCATTGCTTCTCCTAACACATTTGGACATAGGGGTGGCCTCTGTGGAAACTGTACCTCCTTTGATGGTGACACTGCTATTTATTCAATACGGTAAGAAACATGAATAGGTCTGGCAAAGCCATCATTTCTCCAATCTCTTCGCTCCTCATCAAAAAAACATACTAGAAAAAACTTAATGAGAGTGGACCTATGGACATACAAATCAGTTTAATCATGGACCAAAAGCTAAATTGGAGGAGGTAGATTGTGAGCCTAGTGATAGACTTGCTAACATGTCCCCTCTCAATCAGATCAAGTTCTCCTTATTTCTATTCACGGACTCCTTAGAAGTCCCATCACATGGAAACTTGAGGGTAGAGAAGAAAGCTGTAGTGTCTTCAGTCTACACCAGGGAGCCTCCACCTTTTAGTGAGGAGACCATTAATTTGCATGAAGCAGGGAATAGAAGGATATTGGAGGATTTATGATTTCCTAAACTTGTGGTGAATCCAAGTTTCTAAAGCCTGGTCAGAATGAAGTGCTCACATCTGTAATCCTGAGTTTGAAGACCTTAGGCAAGGAAGGTTGATCCTGACCTACTGATCTTAGACTTGGTTCTGCAGCAAGGGTTGCAACCACTTGGCATGTAAACTTCTGGGCCCCAGGGCAAGTGATGTCCTATGGTGCGGAGGTGCTGCCTATGTGCACTCTCTTAAAAAAAAAAAAAAAAAGACAGAAATAAGAAGAGAGATTTTAAATGATGCAATTTTATTTTCATTTTTACAATAAACCTTGGCATGAGATAAGAAATATGAATTCTGAATTCATTGTTCTTCCAGTTGGTCCAGATTCCCCTATATTTCTTAGCTTCTTTCTGCATCAGTGTAATGAGAGTACATGAAGACTTTTTGTTGTTGTTGCTTCTCTGACATTGCTCCTAAATATTAGCCAAAAAACTTCATCTCTTGCTCAATGGGGACTTTAACAGCTCCAGCAATCTCTCCTATATCTGGAGGAAAAACGGGCTTTGTTGAACATATTGAGAGATGTGTCAGTTTCTAACATAGGGCCTTCCTAAAGAAGTTTAAAGAATAATTTTGCCCGTGTGAATTTTTCACTTTATGTGCTGACTTTAGAGCCTGAACAAGGCATAAGAATAACTCAACTGCATTTATTTTTCAACATAATTGTTGGCTGTTTCTAGCCAGTAGATCTTCCCTTAGTCTGGGCTGTTTTTCCTGCCTGGTTATACACTGAAGAGATTCCCTAATGACCCAGGCATCGCTGAGCTTGTCGGTAAGACGCTGACCTGGGAATATGGAGATTGCAGGAGATGCTATAACCACTCTAGGACTGTTCTTCATCTGTAAAATAAGGTGAAAATTACCTAAGAAAATGATTAAATCAGATACCAGCACCATAGTCTAAATCTACTGCATTGCCATATCTGGGAGGATAGCAGCCTATATTTTAAAACATTTCTCCAGCTAGTGGTTGAGAATTATTAGACCAGTTACTCTCAAAGATCTTTTCCACCTAGAAATACTAAGGTGCAAGCTCATATTTCTTCTCCTCATTGTGGGAAAGGATCTGCTGAGAACTGAGAGTAAGTCTCCCTCTAAACCAGCATGCAACCGACCTTCTAACAAGGGATTAGGAGCTTTGGTGGGGCTGTATTGTCTAGAAGGTACCAGAGTGGCCACCATAGCCTTTTCACTGATGAGCACTTGTTTTTTCCATCCTATAATCCCCCTTGACATGGGTTGACAAACAATATTGATCATGTCTACCTATAACATGTAACAGCCACTCACATTAAATATGCTTGGGATTTGCTAGCCAGCTTTCTGTGGCACCCTACACATAGTAGGGGCCTTTTTCTCTCTTTTAGAAAGCATTTTAATATATTTCCAAAATCTTGTTTATAATAATCATGGTCTCTGGATATGTGCTCGTATGCCTCCATGCATGAGATATATTTAATAAGTTAGTAAAAGTCATCAATGTATAGAACCGAATCATTATTTGAGTAACTATTATATTCAGAGGGCAGGTCTGTCTCTTGGATCTTGTATAATTATATTGGTTCCTGAAACACCTTTTGAGAACAAAGCGCTCAGTCACATAAGGCAAATTAGTTCTCCTTGGGCATGAGGCCACCATTTAGCAAGGCTACAAGAGGAGATTTTCTGATTGGTACAGTGTTGTCCCTCACGGGAGCCTGTTTACACCACCCACCTGTGGATTGGCCCCTGGACATGCAGATATGTGTCACCCACAGTGTTTCCAGAATCTCCTGCCAGTGACAAAATTAACTCTCTTTAAGGAATTAGAAAATAAACCATTGTACTAAAATTCATTGCTGAAAATACTAACCATCTTAATATCTTCTGCTGCCCAGAATTCTACTCTGAAAACAATTAGAGCATGATGGGCTGTGTGTTTGACAGACCAAATTGAGCTACAAATGACCTGGGTGTGCTTCAGTTAAGCACAGGGCAACTTAGGAATGTATTAAGTTGAGTAATCATCTCACATGTTTTCCCCCTGGGTTCAGTGACATCTACAAAGTTCATTTTTCTAAGAAGTTTTTCTCTTTACAAATTTAAACTCCAGGGAAATAGGATCCATATGTTCCTGATTCATTTGCACTAACTCATCAAAATATTCTTTTCCTTATAAGTTATTGGATGTCTGCAGAGGATTTCGACTGTTTTTTATAAGTTTTTTAAGCCTTTCTGTCTAGAGGCAGGAAATGGCCATTTGCCAGCATCGAGTAAACCCCCCGAATAGTCGTGTTCTGTGCAGGAGGCAAAGGAAGAAGAAAATTCATCCCTTGCTTCTAAGTACAGTTGAATAATGATTTTCCTTAGAGGGTGAGGATAAATGTATACTCTGGAATGTGTTAGTAGATTTACTAAATGCATAATTTAAAAAATTCCATGATGTGGTTGCAGCAGGAATGGGATTTACATCGTCCCCTTTACCAGTTACCTGTGAAACTCTTTAGAGCAGTTGGTTTACCCTGTAACACAGAGCCTTGACCTAAGTGAAGCGTGAAATGTCTTCAGTGTGCACTCAGAAGTTATTTTCGTGTGTGTGTGTGTAACAGAGACTGATTTTGTCTAACAGTATTTCATACTGCATTTTGTACTTCTCTATGTTGAGTTCAACAGATCTACTTTTGAGGCTCAGAAGTAACATGCCATACTACTCCATTACAAATAAGTGAACTCTTTGGTCTACCAATGATAACTAAGGATAAGTGGATTTCAAAAACAAATCAACTTGAGCTCGATTCTTCACTAACTATATATTTTTTTCATATATATATTTAATGTCACACATGTTGAGTAATTGAGTGCTTCTTTTGTGTAAACACCGTACTTGGACAATCTCATTTAATTAACACAGCAAACCTATGTAGTCGTCATTGTAATGCTTCTATTTTACGGGTGAGAAAACTGAGATTTAGAAATACTAAGTAAAATTTCAAAGACCACACAGCAAATAAACGGCAGAGTTGGAATTCTAACTCAGGATTCCAAGTTCATAACCATGATCATCGAAAGCATCATTTTGTTTCTTGATGATGATAGTAGATTACTATTTCAGAGATCTCTTTTGAATGCTTACAAATCTGCAGTCTAATTTGGATTTCTTCTGCCTTGGTACCTACCACACTGTTGCTTATATGATTTATGTAGAATTGCTTGTTAATTTTTTTCTGAAACAAAGATAGCAGGTCCTCAGTTTGGCCATCTTTTCTTTTCTTGCCCCCAGCACAGAGCCAGGCCCATACACACTCCAGGTTGGATGAAAGCATTAAGAGTTAACAAATGGGGCTTTTATTAGCCAGCCGACAGCTCTCATAGTCTCCTAAGCTTTCATGAGATTAGCGCTAAAGCTGAACAGCCATGCTGGGGCAACATTTCTGAGCCACAGACATTGCCATTAATTCATTAGCCAAATTGGTCAAATGATAAACAAGCTCAGGAAGTTTTTTTTTCCCAGTCTGACTATATTTTATTTTATATTTTTAACATCTTTATTGGAGTATAATTGCTTTACAATGGTGTGTTAGTTTCTGCTTTACAACAAAGTGAATCAGTTATACATATACATATGTCCCCATATCTCTTCCCTCTTGTATCTCCCTCCCTCCCACCCTCCCTATCCCACCCCTCTAGGTGGTCACAAAGCACCAAGCTGATCTCCCTGTGCCGTGCGGCTGCTTCCCACTAGCTATCTATTTTACGTTTGGTAGTGTATATATGT